>NW_013666883.1:248301-262858 GCF_000517525.1 Limulus polyphemus | reverse complement strand
ACTATCAGCTGATGAAAGATTCACATTAAATTCCAGTGTCATGTGATTATCCCAATATCCCGTTTAGTGAAAGGTAATTCACTCCATACAGAACATATCCTGTCATTATAAGACATTACTATCAGCTGATGAAAGATTCACATTAAATTCCAGTGTCATGTGATTATCCCAATATCTCGTTTAGTGAAAGGTAATTCACTCCATCTACAGAACATATCCTGTCATTATAAGACATTATTATTAGCTGATGAAAGATTCACATTAAATTCCAGTGTCATGTGATTATCCCAATATCCCGTTTAGTGAAAGGTAGGATCATTATTTAGGTCAGTATATGTTTCATCACATATTTTTTCAGACGGGCCACATTTAACGTATTTACTTCAATCTGTTCTTCTTTCTGCATGATAGGTTTATTTCTTTGTCCTTTGCCATTCTTACACTGTCCTTTAATATCGTGCATAACCAGGCTGTACGTATATATATATATATTGTAAATCCTGTTTTTACTTTGAAGATCTCCCAATTAAATAATTTACCTGATGTTCTGTGGAATCTTCGTCAATTCCTTTACTTTAGTCTTCTTTCACCTGTTACTATTTCTTCTATTTCATTATATGTTTATCGTTTTTGCTCTCTAATATCTAAATTTCACGTTTTTCTATTTATACTTCTCTCCACAATATATATATTTCGATATCTACTTTTTAATAACTGTATGCTCCTATTCCTATAATTATTCATGTTTCTAAGCTTGCCTTCTCTTTCTCTCTCTGTTATTTACAAACACTCTTGTTCTTTATTCTTCCTTTTCGTTCTGCTACTTCTTCTCTTCCCTTCAGTTCTACAACCATTTTTCTCCCTCGTCTTTGCCATACTTTCCATCAACTCTATATTTCTCACGTTTTCTCTCGATGTTCTCTCCATTGCTTCTCTTGTATAATTTTACTGTTAGTATTCTTTTCGTCTCCCGTACTCTTTTATCCATTGCTATTCGTTGCTTCATGCCTTCTCCTGTACTTTCTGTTTTTCTTTCTATTTCCGCTCTTCTCCTTTAACTAATTCAATCTTGTTGCTGGATTTTTTCTTTTACACTCTTTGCGCGCTCTATTTTTTCCGATAACTTATTCGTTTCTAGATTTTTACTCTACACTTACCGTATTTTTCGGAATATAAGACGCACCCTTATTTTGAAGACAAAGTTTTTTGGGAAAAAAAAACTACAGTCGCATTTAGAAGATTTTTATTGAACAAAAATTGAATTTGATACTTTCAAAATTAGTATATATTGATCTAAACACAAAAGAGCTCAAAACATCAAAATACGAAAATACCGTAAATCAAAAAAGGTTTACTGTTATTTAGTTTGGTTCAAACCCTACAAAATCTTCATTGCTTTCACTGTAATTTATTTTTTTATTTTTAGGAAGCATTATAAATAGTTATGTTTTTAAAAAAAAAAAAAATAACTATTGTTATAAATAACACATTCAATTGAACTAAACTATGCATGCCTATTTAAATATATTTACACATAGCTTGTGTATATTGTATATATACCTATATATTATTCATACCTTCAGTGTATAGGACGTAAGCAGATTTTGACATCAAATTTTGGGGTAAGAAAGTGCGTCTTATACACCAAAAAATACGGTATATTAATACTTATCAAGCCTATTCCTAAAATACGGTATATTAATACTTATCAAGCCTATTCCTAAAATACGGTATATTAATACTTATCAAGCCTATTCATAAAATACGGTATATTAATACTTATCAAGCCTATTCATAAAATACGGTATATTAATACTTATCAAGCCTATTCCTTCACTCATATGCCTTTGTTTCTATCCACTTGTTCTATGTATTCTTTGCTATTTTACTGTACCACTTTCTTTCAAGTAATTCGATTTTGTTTTACACTCATATTTTCAGGTATACATAAATAATAATCATCCAATATTAAGTTTAAAAGTATAAGTGTAACATGAAAGTGACTGTATTTTCCTGTTTTGTCCTTTCATAATAACAATATCCTATCAGTGTGTCGATATATCAACAATCGAAATTTATAAAACCAACGGTATGATTTCGGATATAGCATCTATAACGACAAAAGTCAAATACAAAAATACTCAATTTTTTCTTCGATACTTTTGCATCTGACAACATCGAAACATTTTTCTGCTGTTAGGATTTATTTCTCTGTTAAACGTCTGTGAAAACTTTCCACAAAAACAGTCTATACCTAGTGATTAGATAAGTTTCTCACAGACGCAGGGTCAAACATCAACATCAGGGTCAAACATCAACATCAGGTTAATGTTCATCGTTACATCGGTATTTACTCAGATTTCGCAATATATTGATCACACGTCCAGCAATCGAGAGTTTTATTTATTTCCACTTCAAAATATAAAATAAGTTCAGTTTGTATGTTGTTAAGCACAAAGCAACACAATAGCCTATCTGTGGTGTGCCCACCACGGGTACCGAAACCCGTTTTTGGCGCAAAAAGCCTTCAGACTTACCACTGAGCCACTGGGAGTCCAAATAAGGTATTTGTGTTGTGCCCGCCACGGATATCGAAACCCGGTTTTTAGTGTTTTAAGTCTTCGTACTTACCGCTAAACCACAAGGAGCTAATAAGTACAGATAGAATAATTTAAATATTATATTAATAAAATTTCTACGAGTTAAATTTCCAAAACCCCTCAATAGTCTGGAATACCGAGAATATCATTCAACGTTCCATTTCTCACTAAGGTCCTTCACCGGTGAGGGGAATATACAAACAACAAAACATGAGGCGAATACTGGGAGCCAGATTATGGGATACAACAGTACAGTATTATCTTTTCGGCATGTCTTAGGTAATCACATAAAACTATTACGCAGAGTTCCACGTGAGACTTTAAAAGATTCGTTCGAAACAAACAAGAAGGAATAACATTTTTTTTATGAAGATGACCAAACATAAAATTTTGGGACGACATGCGCGTGCTTTCTAGAATCTTAACAACATTATTTTCATTAGGAAAAAAAATTAAATTTAGTAAAAAGAAACAGATTATCCAGAAATTACACTTCCAAAAACGTCACATTGTTTTCTGTTTTTATTGGAAAGCCACACAATGATCTATCTGCGCTTTGTGTGTCGCAGGAAAATATTGACCCATCCGAGCCTATTGTTAATAGAATTGTATGTACTTATCATAGTTAGATATAAAAATTAGTTGTTATATCATTACAATCAACTACTTTACTATTGAAGTGCGTGTGTGTCTTCTTCCCGCTTATAAACTGACTTTATTTTACTTTATTTCAAATACAGAGACTAATCTTGCATCAACAGAAATTCTTGTGATTTCTTGACACTGCTACAAATGCAAACCCCGGCGGGTCAGCGGTAAGTTTGTATAGTTACAACACTAAATCCCGGCGTTCAATTTCCTGTGGTGGACAGTGTGCAAATAGCCAATTGTGTTCTTTTGCGATAAAAAACACATACACACAAATACAAATTTAGGTTTTTCCAAAATATCATATAGTTGAAGAGTTGCAGGTGTTATACATGCAAATACAAAGGTGAGACACGTGCAGTTTATCACTTTGCATCATGGGATATCTTGCACGTATATCACCGTGTTTACAGCGCCATCGAAGTAGTCTGCCTTCTTACCCAACCTTATCACTATTAGATACCAGAAACTAGTTAATTCTAACACAGTTATAGTGTAACCTAACGATTACAAATGAAACATTGTTGTCAATACAATCATTTTGCACTAATTAAGATACTATTGACATTTAAACAAAACCTGGTTCAAGAAGAAATGTTTAGTTTTTAATACATTTTGACAGCACTTTTTCAAATATGAACACAATGAAACACAGTCAACAAAAACATCGTACAAATTTTGAATTTTAATAATATATTCACAATTAAATTCACATATCACACAGTTACAGGTATTCTGAGCAGACGAATGCGTGAATCAAAGATAAAAAACTGAGTGAGTCACGACAAACTTGAAAAAAATTATTTCACTTTTTAACCTACATCTTTAAATTAAACCCGTACATACGTGAAAAATAAGTAGAGCTGAAACCATATTCGATTTTATAACTGAAACATGAAGGAAGTTGACTGTTTTTGATAAAATTATAACTGCAGACCTAGATACACAAATTCTATAACTGCAGATCTAGATATACAAGTTCTATAACTACAGACCTAGATACACAAGTTCTATAGCTGCAGATCTAGATACACAAGTTCTATAGCTGCAGATCTAGATACACAAGTTCTATAACTGCAGACCTAGATACACAAGTTCTATAACTGCAGACCTAGATACACAAGTTCTATAACTGCAGACCTAGATACACAAGTTCTATAACTGCAGACCTAGATACACAAGTTCTATAACTACAGACCTAGATACACTAGTTCTATAACTGCAGACCTAGATACACAAGTTCTATAACTGCAGACCTAGATACACAAGTTTTATAACTGCAGACCTAGATACATAAGTTCTATAACTGCAGACCTAGATACACAAGTTCCTGAATTATTTAGAAGGATGCAGCTCCATCCCATGTTGTGAATTTAAACGAAAAACAACTTTAAAAACCAAGAAAATGTGATAAAATAGACATAAACCATGGACAGTGTGTCATGTTTGTCCATCGTCATCAAGAATTAGACACACATTACGTCACCATTTGAAAGACTTTTATAATAAATATTAAAATCACGGTAATACCAAAAAAACATCTTTAATACGGACGTTTAGGAATTTCCTTAAATTCCATCATCAGTGTTTGTATCTAAATTACGTTAGTTCATAATATTCGAACTACAAATAACAACATCAATATTAATTAATATTAACTCTTTATTAAAGAAAGCCTCTCCATTTTCAATGATCACCCAACTCTAAATATTAACATCAACTCCTCGCTGTTGTCATTAATGCAATCAATTCCGGATTCTCTGTGATATTTATTACTATTTTAAAGATACAGTGTTTATACTTATATTTAAGCCTTTCTCTATAATATATCATCTTAACAGTTATTTATTAAACATGTGTATGCTGCACGTTTTATCGTACATTCTATTATATTGTTACCGTTTAAAGGTTTCTTTAGAAATAAAACTTAAAACTTAGATAACATAAAATTTTGAATCATAACATATGGTATAATGTTAATTTCATTCACGTACATAGATATTAAAAGTGTCTAATTATATTTTGAATGTACTAGTGACTTGCGCAGAAAAGGATTTAAAGGGGTAGCCGTCGTGAAAGGGTTAAATCTGTTCTTTCTAATTTACCAATTGAATACGAAAATTCACTCAATGCTAATGTTGTTTTTTGTAGTTCGAATATTATGAACTAATGTTTTTATAGATATTGACGCTGATGATGGAATTTAAGGAAATTCCGAAACGTCCGTATAAAAGATGTTTTGGGTATTACGGGTTTTTATTATTTATTATAAAACTTCATTTTAGAGGCGTAATAAATCCGATTCAAAATACCTACGACATAGTTGAATATATTTAATAATTAAATGCAGAGAGAGAGAGAGAAGTTACCTGAATGTTTGTTTGATAAAAGTTGAAACTTTGTAATATTCTTATTTTAATAATATAAAAAGGTATCGAACAGCTCATTACGCACGTGAGTATTAAGTCGTATACTCAATTCTCAGCTTGTTTCTCCACATATAAAAATCTCGAAAGTCATCTCTCGAGCTTTACGGATAGCGCCTCGAGTTTCTTTCTTTAATTACTTTATGGGGTGTAAGGGTAGGTACGACAGCCTTAACCAGCCAAAGTCTAATATATTCCTATATTACGATTCCACATTATATTTAGAAGCAATTTGAAAAGATAAATTTTCAGTATAAGCATATACAACTTGAGTTTATGCTTTTGATCAACTTTAAATTGAGTTTTTTTATTCTTCGAAAATTGATCAATAGTTCTTTTTGACAATTTGAATAATTTATCGACAAAAAATATAATTTCCAATTCCTTTTGAAAAATGCTAATTTTGAAACGAACGAAAATATTAAGCCTTAATTGTTTGTTTTTAATTATGCACAAAGCTCCACAAGGGCTATCTGTGCTCTGCCCACCACGGGTATCGAAACCCGGTTTCTAGCGTTGTAAGTCTGCAGACATACAGCTGTGCCACTGGGGGGCTAAGCCTTAATAATGCAAAATACCTTCTAACTCTAAAATCGAGTCGCAGACTGACTTTTGATACGTGACAAAGAATTGACCTCCATTTATTATAAAAAAAACATCCAAATCAGGAAAATGTTATAGCCTATATATACACAAAGGTTTGGTGTAACGACTTTTCAGTGATGAAACAGATTAAGAATTAGCCTGAAGAAAATGACTTAAAAAATATTTTCGCCTACCTTTTCATTTTATTTGATTGCCTAAATAAACGTTCTTGAATTTAATACGCGGTGAAAGAGAAACTGACGATTGCATAGGTTAAGTGGAAGAGAATGTTACAGAGTTACAAACAACCAGGAGTTTCCCGCTAATTTATATGCATATCCAATTATGAAGCACATATTTATCAGTCATGTTAATATTTCCTTACGCTCTACAAATATTTAGTGTAGTGTGTCCACATCTCTCAATAATAATCGGTCAAATGTTATAATGTTCTACATAACTAAACTGAAGGGTAGTGAAGTTTTTAAAATGTGTACTTAATATTTCCACAGTTTATGTTCGTACACAAATTAATGCGTAAATTACTGAAAATGGTCTTCCGATTAACGAAAGTATAAAATCGTATTTCTCTCTGTCAATAACGCAAAAATTGCTTCCGTTAGATTTTATAGATCAAAATGTAACGTTGTAGTAGTAGTTTGAGTACTTAAAAAAGTTCACTACTAACAGTGGCTCAGTTGATAAAACACTCGACTGTCATGCGAGAGGTCTCGAGTTCAAATCCCAAGCATAGAAATACATGGTGAAAATACCACAACGTCAAGTTGCACACACATCACGTAGGCATCTTGTAACTCGGGCATGTAATACAGGTACTCACGTATTTTATGGATTTCTACGACCAGCTATTTATAGGTTTATATTGACAAAGCTGTTTTAACAACTGTAGTAACTTTATTTCTGTGCATTCTAATTTTGCATTTGTTCTTAATGAATACGCAAGCTAAACACGACACACACCCTATCATCGTCTAGTCATCAGCTTTTTCTTGTGTTTAATACGTCTTCATTACTTCCTATTAAATGCTAAAGAAAAACTTTTCATACTCAACTAAAGATTCAAGCCCATGACTAAAACCTTTAATTTTGTTAGCATGCACTCTGAATACGTTGTGACTCGATTCAAAAACAAATAATTTCTAAATACAAGGCAACCACACGATTCTACGCATCTTCAATTAAAATATCTAAAAAAAATGTTACGTTTACAGAAAAGTTAAACGTGCATACGAACTATATAAAAAAACAACTTAACGTGCTATCGTAAATGCCCAGTCACTTGCACTTGTCATTATAAATGCCCAGTTACATAGAGTTGCAGGAACTGCGATAACTTTTTTCTTCTGTGGATGAAAAGGATGCATTTCTCGTAATCGCAATTAAACCTAATCCATTAAATTGTATAGTTCAGCAAAATTAAACGTTTAGAATATTCTGAAGATGTATTTCGTTTTACACTACAATACATATTAACCTCAACCACTTCTCGTAAATTTTAGCTAAAAGGTAAAGAAACACCATTTATTAAATTAATGGAATGACGTTGTTTTTGTTTCTTTTTCATTCAGATTTACCAGTATTCATTGTTTCAACTATACAATTATGACGCTAGTAAAGAAAATTATGTTACAAAAAGTTATTACTATAAAGAGTTTCCTTGAACAATCGTAGAAAGCTACATAAGAGCTATATGCACTAGCGTCCTAATTTTGAGCTGATAGAACAGAGGGAAGAAAGCTAGTGAACAGCACTCACCGTCAACTCTTGAGCTTTTCTAACCGTTTTATGTAATTTGACCGTCATTCTTATAACGCACCTAGGACCATGCGGAGAGCAATATTGTGGTAACAAGACGAAAACTCTAAACCCTTCACAATCCGGCACGCTATTGTCAATGAGAGAGTGAGTTCACTGCGTATTTACTTCAATGATTTATACAAAATAGATAATAATACGTCAACAATGACGACCAATCTGTAATCTTAAATATACTAGAACTTATACGTATATGATCTTCATTTACGTTATTAAAAAATTATAAATAAATGTAATTCTACGATGTACTTTTGTACAAATACGCATTTGAGAACTTTATTTAACATCAATGACAATAAAATACATATTTGTAAATAACGACAATTTGTTGAGAAAAAACATGTTATGAACACAAACTTTTTATATAATTTCGTGAACTTTAGTAAATACTATGGGTCAAACAATACACCTATATCTTGTTCAAGTCTTAATACAATTCATTCAGGAAAAATCAGTATCTGTACTACATCACACACCTGCAGGGCAAAATGTTTAGGTAATGCTGCAGCTAATTAAATACAATCGGAGCAAGCCCACTGCTTAAATTAAAATTAAACCCAGTGATGAGGGTATCTAATTAAATAGTGTTCTTACGTTCTTATATAAAGATTAATAAACAATGCTGAGTAGAGCAACACAAAAACAAAAAAACGCCGCCAGTGTGTCGAACTTGTTTGTCACTCTTAACCACTAATAATAATTCAGTGCCTAAAAAAATATTTGTTAAAAAACACGACTTTTCTACTTGTTCATATCGTTCTGAAATGTATGTAGTTAGCTGGACTAAAAGCCTTCCTTGGTTGTTCAAAAAAATGTTATTTTTAATAAACACCGAATACACATAATGTGCATCGAAATAACGTATAGTTCACGAGGTTTGAGGAACAGGTGAATTTAAGGACCTCACATTACTTCTATATTATAGCGTTCAGATTTATGCGCTTACTCAAGAAACAAAACCAGACAGTCGGCACTGTTATAGAAGCTTCGCCGTTAGGAGTCCATATTCTAAAAACACCGGAACACACATTCAATCTTACTATACGAACAAACATTTTATAACTTTTTTCTGTAATAATAAAAATATATAAAAATTTAGCACGACTAGACATTATCTATTAATGCCTAAATTGCAAGTAGGTGATAATTGTCTAACACCCGACATTTGTTTATTCAAGTGTATACTTTTGACCCACCTTTGGCAATATCAGGCCAAAATTATGTAAACAATTTATCAATGCAAATATGTATCCGTATACGAACTGTGAATAACGAAAACTTTGGTACACAATATATGATGGTAAGCCTAGAATTATATCAAGCCTAAAACTGCTTCAGCAAAAGTAAATAGTAGTTGACCTCAGAACTAGAAGAAATAAAAGCCACTGCATAAGAGTCCACAACATTGCCGTCCAACTCTTAATGACCATAAAAAGATAGATCAATTAAGCGAGTTTAAAAATTTGTAATGCGAACTGGAGAGTTCTATTCATTGTTAAAAGGAGAAATAAAACACTACCTATTGCTAGAGAAAACATAATTGATTTCATTTAAACCAACATTTCGCCATTACTGCTTCATCGGGGCAAAAAGACACTTGCTAACTGATTTAGGCTTATATACAAAAGATTTCAAAATAATACGAGTCTGCGCAGTAAGGCGGACTTCGCTGGAGGATATATAAAGAAATTGGACAATATTATGCTATCTAAAGCAGATGTAACCAGGAGTGAAATTCTAAAAGAAAAATAGAGGAACTCAGCTCGATGAAGTGGACCTGTTTTTGAAAAAGAAAAAATATCTACGTGTAAACATAAAAAACAACAAAGCAGCTCAAATAAGTATCAGTTTTTGTTTGTTTTTTACTTCAAATACTACAAACACTTCAGTCTGATTGCTTTATAGTTTGATATCAAAATTACCACGTTTCTGCATTACAGTTATATTCTCTACGACACTATATTTTTACGATTTTTTTGTAATCTATATTATATTTGAAATTGTCGAAGAATTTGCACATTTAAAACACAATTGTGCTTTTCACGTAAAACTGCCATATAAAACTCAAAGACATCAACTACGCTGTCCAGTCTAAAATTTGTGTAAAAGAATAAGAACAAAAATTGAGTTTACTACAGAAAAGTGTGTGAAACATGAAATAACTTCAAACGAAAAATAAAACAAAGAATTACTAATCCATTTCAACGATCCTACTAGATCGGCAATCAGCAACTAATCTACATTTGTGTGTACTACATGATGCATTAGTAACAAGAGTTAGCACACGGTCACAGTTCGAATTTTGGTGTATATTGATGTAATTTTTTTCCAAGTGCTTGTAACATTGGTTTAATTAATATATTTTCTATAAATTACAATTTACAGTGGTAGCGGGGAAACATTTGGATTTCTATTATTTTGTCTGATTCATACAATTTGCAGTAAAATCCACTATGGCTCTGGAATTAACCGTTGTGTCTGGACATTTTAACAAATGTAACCCCTTTATTAGATTCATATCTAGCGTAAGAAGGAAATTCATGCATTAGAAATACTCGATTTATGCTAAGGTTAATATAATACTACACAAAAAACATATTTTGTGTCTTAGAAACTACTAAATTCGACAGGGTAGTTAGGTCTCTTGATATTACAAACAAGTAACAAAAAAGTTCATTATTACAACTATTCCTACCTTCACGTAAAAAACCAAATTATTAAAACTAGTAACGCTCAAACTTTTTAGATGGAAGGTTTTTTTATATAACCTGGCAAAAATGAAATAAATAGACACATTTGTTTACTCGTCACTTTGGTCAAAGTTTTTAGTGGTCGGATATGCAAGCAAGTGCTGATTGTATTGCTTGTAGTTAAGTCGTGTTATTCATTGTAGTAAATAACTGTTTCGGGAATTTTTTTTTTCTCCCCGAATCTTCTCTCTCTCTCACACACACACACACAATCTGAGAAATAACGATCTGAATGAACTTAGTACAACCTAAAATGAGTTCAATTGCTTCTAGACTTTACAATAAAAATTATATTGAATATGAAACAGTATACTTAATTTAATAAATATTTACGGAATTTCAAATACGTTTTTATACAAAACTCCCTAATCTTAACGAGACTGCTTTCAATGTTTTTTTATTTTTAACTTGTAACATTATATATAAACAAACACAAAAGAGATATAGATTGGCCTACATAAAGTGATGCAACCATGAAGTTTCTTCTTCTTCCGCAGGTATCAAAGAGGAGTTTCCATGGCAACGCAGAATATAGTTTTGATTCCAGTTATTGTCCCAAAATTCTTGTTCATTGGTGACATATCGAATGGCGAATTGCAATTGCTGCCCATCGCACATGTGGGGAACAAAAATGTTATAAGAAAATTTGTCCGAAAATCCGTCGCAAGATCCTTGGACGTAGTTAGCAAGAATATCTTCGTACGACATCCAGTCATTAGTAGTGTAACGAGCTAGTACTCTCTTATCAAAAGAAATGTTTAAAACCCTTACGTGACATTGTACGTTCATGTCAGAAACAACAACGTTTTCCAAACAAACCTTTTGCATTCGCACTCTGTCTAGGAAGTTAACTTCGCCTCCAGGCTGAGAAAACAGTGGAATCAGGGAACATGCACACTGAGACGGTGTGTGCGTTACGGAAGTACCAATAAATGTTTCTCGAACGGGAAAGTACGTCCAGCTTGTGCTCTTCTCTTGCTTATCGAAGTTTTGTTCACTGATCTTTAGATCATTAAAAGCAGAAGCAGGTATATTAGGAGCATCATCTGATACAATGTGACGTACAGCCTCTAAGTCAAGACCCAAAGCATCAGCAAAACGAACTATTTTAGGTCTGTGTGGAGTACCAGGTGGTGTTTTACCCGTTTTCAAAGAACTACTACGCTTTAAGCGTCCAGCCATATAATGTATGTCATCCTCTTCATAATCATCGATTACTGACCAATTATAAATTTCCTTCTGCATTTCACAATCTAAGTCTAAGCTCACTTCCTGACTTAAAGATTCTTCTGTGCTACTTTCTACACATGAAGTCTGGCATAAGGTACTCTTTTTCGCTTCATCAACAAATGCAACAGAAATGTTAACTTCTGAATCTGATTTAAGCTCGTGTTTGTCATTATGTTCTTTAAAATCAGTAATTTCATCGTATACTTCTTTGGATATTTTACCTGTTGTATCAGAAGTACTTACACTTATTTCTTCAGTTTCTGTTTCTTCGGAATATCTACAAGATTTGGTGTGCTCTGAATCGTCTAATTCTTCTTCTTCAGCTGTCTCTTCAGGAGAAATTATACCACTGTCCCAAGTGGAGCTAGCTCTTGGACTAACAAAGTTTTCAGGCTTGTTATCAAGTACAAAAACAGCATCCATTGCAATTTGTTGCGATTGTGGCTGAGATACTGAAAACATATTTTCACCTTCTTCATAATCATGTAGATTACAAGGTTCAATATTAATCCCTTTACTGAATTCAAGTTCATCATTTTCGCTGTTACTTTCTGTGCCCCCCATCCCTTCAGAACAGCTTTCCTTATCATCTGTTACATTCCACTTTTGTGCATACATTTGAAGTTTTTCATATAATATTTGCTTTTCGGTTATATCCATACCTTTCCCCGATTCAGTCTCTTGCATTGCTGCTTTAGTAATTTCACTTTTTAAATGCGCAATATCATCAGTTTTCACAATACTACTCGAAGTCTGCGAAATCTTGTTACTCACAAATACGGGTAGAGCTGATAAGCTTTCCTGCGGATCAACCAGTACGTTCTCTTCTGATAGGTTTAACGGCGACGAGTATTCGTGTTCACAATCTTCTTCTTCACTGCCTAACATTGTGTCTTTCATATATTTGGAATTAATTAAAGATGTACCATCATTAGCACCATAAACCTTTTTCTGTGGTTGAGGAGCTTTGTCAATGATTGGTGTTGTACTTTGGCATTTATAACTAGTACTAGGCCTAGATTTGCCGTAAACAGAATTTGTTAAAAAAGCAGTGGGGTTATCATCAATATCATCATCTAGCTCATCAGTTGAATCATTACCTTCTACAAAATCAAATCTTCCTACATCCCACAATTTACAATGTAACTTTCGAGCAAGAGCTTCCGCTGTCACTCGACAACTTGCTAAACTTACGCTACAGGGAATATGCCATGATTCGTTATATTTTTCAGTCATTTTTAAACCATCCGCAGCTTAGTATGTTATTCATCCAATCTCCGTTAGGAATAGAACCAAGCAAACCTACTGTACTGTTACAACGGTTGTTACATAATACGAAACTAACAATTAAACTTAAGCCTTGCGATATGAAAGTAGTAGCAAAATGAGCAAGAAGAAATATTGTGGAAACTCTCTTCTTTTCAGGTTTTCGACGCTGTACGCACGCAAGACTTCACAGCGCTACCTTACCCTCACTCTCATAGTAAATAATAGCCAAAACTAAACGACCGTCAAACAACCTTGACATGCGCCTAGCAATCTTGCTGCAATAGGAAGTGCGAGTTGCCGCTAGACGGCGCCATCAAATCAATCGAGTGTTAAAATATAGACAGTATTACAGTTAGTGATATCATTATCAGCTGATAGCACACATTTAAAGTCGTTTTGAAGTACTAAGACTCAGTATTTATTTAATTTTATCAAAATAATAAGTACCCCAGGAAAAAAAAAATTCTTGAAAATAAGAATGACTCGATCTGTGGTCATATAACCTCATTATTTGGATATATTGTTTCCAATTATTTCGTTTTAATAACTTCAGGCGAGAGGTTGTTTCTGATGTGATACAGTATTTATGCTTGATTTAATAAATACATGTTAAACGACTATAATAAGATGTCACAGAGTTTTTCGTATAAATATACCTGATTTCAGTTTTATTTATATATAAAAAAATAAATTCATATATAAAAAATTACTTAGATCATCCTTTTGCAACTGTACCTGTACATAAATTACCTCAGCACTGTAGTATTATTTAAAATTGTTACAAATGAATTAATTTTCTTTATTTCTTGGTGCAGTACAACTGATTATCATCTGATATAGCTATCATATCTTAACAGTTATTTAACTTATTAAAAGCTACATCATTCAAAAATGCATAGTAAACATTACAAGATTTCGAAAACATCTCAAAATAAACACAAATATATAATTAATCTTATTATCTTGGTATTGGATTAAAAATTGAAAATTTAAAGGAGGATTTTTATGGATCCCAAACTGTATTAAACCTTATTTAAGTTAACTTTTTAATGTGAGTTAAACTTTTTGAGATAAATATCCCAAAAAAGTTATGTTTTTTTATAATATAGAGATTTCTGTGCATGTGTTTTAAAATGTACTTAAGTATGCGGGGGCGTAGCTAAATGTAAATTACGTTAGTAGTAATCCAGGAGGCTTGTTTTGAATTTCGCGG
>NW_013666883.1:241529-247908 GCF_000517525.1 Limulus polyphemus | reverse complement strand
AAAAAGGGTGATATCATGCAATAATTAAAACTTATACTTTCACTTTATACAACATTCTACATTGTCAGTAAAACGTTTATTATCAAATAACGTTTTTACTAATTTGACTTTATACAACAAAATAATTTACACATGTTACTTTATCTCATGTTTTACAAATTTGGACTTTCACATATATACTTAATTACCATTATTTTTACAACTGTCCATAGGATTTTAACTGTGACAGTACTTCCACAAGTCATCAATGTCAAAAATATTATTTAACGTAACATGTTTGAATGAGATTACAACTTACATTTTACTACATATGATTAATTACTATTATTGAATAACAACACTTGCCATAAATCTTTGAGGACCACATTAGTGATGTAACGTGTTCAAAACGCAGTCCACAAAATATCTGTGACATTTGCGTCATTAAAAGCATACAATCACAAAACACATATACAAATTTCTACATGTTATTTCTATTGTCCGTTCACAAGACTAACGAACCGGTATCTGATGTCAAACCTTGACACTGTTTAACTTTACTTCACACGCATATAGAGAGTTATTGTAAGAAGAAAGACTAAACATGTAAAGCTTTCTTTAACTCAACACACAGTTTACCAAGTCTGACTCGTTGAAGATCACTGACTGGGTTAAGAAAACATACAAGTTAGAAAAAAACATCTGCTTAGAATGACAAAGGTCAGTTCTGAGTTGACTAAGTCTATGTGGTTTGCAAAGTAAGTACTGTGTTGCAATGTACAAGTAGAGCAGAGTTCAAAGAAATAAAAGTAAAGCGTGACAGTCCGAAGTGTTTGATTGTAAGACGAACCATATCGATATTTCTTTATGCTCTCAAATGATTATGCCTTTGGACGCGATGTAATACACAGGTGCACATCACACAGCTAAGTAGTACTGTACATTGATTGTTATTTGCCAGTCTTATTCTTTTGCTGACAAAAACATTCGTATACCGCTGTAATCAGATTCACATAGACGTTTCATTCTGTTCAGTATGAAATGTCGAAGGTCTAGCTTATATATTGTATACTGTGTAGTATCGCGACCCAAACTCTTACTCGTATAGCGGGTAATTTTCAAATGGGTTTAAAATTAGTACAATTTTCAGCTCCTTCCTTGTACGGAAATAATAACTTATAAAAATGCTTAAATCTGAAACCCGCAATCACCTTAAAGCTCTATTTCCGTCTGCGGACTTACAACGCTAGAATCCAGGTTTCGATATCCATTGTGGGAAGAGCACAGACAGCCCATTGTGTAGCATTGTGCTTAATTACAAATAAACAATAAACAATTTAAAGAACAAAAGGACAGAAAATTAGATGAAGATAAAGAGAAATTTACAGAAAAATAAAATAAAAATGAAAGTAATGGGAATTTAAAAGAACGTGACATAGATTTGAGAGAAGAGTTAAAAATAAAGAGGTATATTACTTAAGAAAAATTAGAAATAAATCGGATTGAACACAAGATCGAAGAAACTATGGGGTGTACAGAAGGATTACAACAGCTAGTTTGGAGAAATACAGAAGAAAAATAACAAAATCCAAAGTGAAGTAAGGAAAGACATCAATGAGGTAGAAGAAACATCAGTTAAATAATAAAGCATTTGGAAAATAAATTATTAAACGCAAGGATTAAACTAACCCATATTATTCTGCATTTTCTCAATAGTTTTATTAACTGAAAACACCATCTACTATCAGATAAGGTATAAGAAAACTTATTCACTTTACACCTATTGATACTGCTGCTATTCTACCTGTTAATGAAGGACCTTCCTGGACTACTCCAGCCACGACAATATCAAATCCAGTTCTAAAGGTTAGCTGGCTAATTCAGCATCGGCCAGTCGAGAAACCAAAGTCAGCCTGGCATGAGGTCTACTTCGATTGTACACATATGCGGTAAGATTGGTAAAGTTGGAAGGCGTGGCTTCTGAAATATACCATTAACGTCTGTCCAGTGCTCTGGAATATTTATACTGCCCAAGAAGAACCATTCCTTCTTTACTTTCTGTTCAAGTTGAGGATATCAAAGGTAATAGCAGTGAGGATAAATCTGGGTTTCTGTTGAGGGTTATAAGGGGAGAAAGCTTTTAGTTGGAAACTCTTTGAGACTACCAGATCGATCTGATGAAATTAACGAAATCCTTTATAATGGAAAATGATTCAGTTATTAAGTAAGGCATTATTATGGGAAATTTTAAGTTCAGGCATATAGACTGGAAAAAGATAAAGCCAAACCATGAGGGATACAGGTTTGTAGAAATAGTTCAGGACGGTTTTCTTCACCAATTGATTAGGTTTACTAGAAAAAATTGTACTTTTGATTTATTGTTAATTTCTAATATACAGATGTTTGATAGGATGGAGATTGGGAAACATCTGGGTTATAGTGATCATTGTTCAATTATGTTTGATGTTTTGTTCCATAAGGAGATAAATAATAACGAGATTTTAGTTCCAAATTTCAAAAAAGCAAATTTTGAAAGGTAAGACACGAATTATCTGTTGTGAACTGAGCAACTTAATTTATTGGAGAAACTGGTCAAATGTGGAAAAGTTTAAAAAACAGATTATTAAAAATTGAAGATAGATATGCTTTTTATAGAAATATAGGGCGGCTGCAAGTAAAAACAAGGTTGACTTATTAAGATGTATAAAGGATAAAATCAAAGAAAAACATTATAAATTAAAAAAAATTAAATTCACTACTTTCTGCTCATAGGGAAAATAGTTGTAAACTTGTACTAGTTTATGAACGTAGACAGCCATTTTCTCCACTGATCGATCAGATGACATCTAGAGGTTACAACCTCCTTTATTTTCTAATGGGAATGTCCAGTCACGTGGGTGGTGGAAGTCGCTTTAGGAAAGGATTACGTTATCCATGTAACATGATGTTTTCGCCATCTGGAATAAGATTTCTAATTAAACAGTCTAGAAAGAGACAGAGAGTAGGTAGTACACCTCGAGTTATTCCATGGAGATGACTATGTTTGTCTTTTGAATAACAGGAATGTTTATTTATGTCCAATCTTATTGTTCCTCACAAACTCAAAGATCAGAATTTCTCTAATGAATATCTTGTTAAATCTCCTGGTATCCTGTGAACCTATATTGTCGTTTTCCAGGGAAATTAGCTTTACCTCGTTAAATTACAATATCACTACAATGGTCAACTTCAAGGAAAGCACTTTCATTTAAAATAATGATGATATTTAAATAAATCCTGTAGTGTCAGGATATTTCACGTTAATCAGACTGTTTCAAATTTTAACAAATGAACACTGTGCTATTTTTATTTACTTTTCTATTTACTCACAATTGAATTTTAAACAGACATTACAAACTTAATGTAACGTAATAGCGTAATTTAAAGCCAAATAATTGTATACTGAAATTACATTAAGTAAAGGAAGAAGTTAATATCTATGAGTCAAGCTTAATTCAATTTTTGCATTAAGATATTTTAGGCAACATTTACAATCTGAAACAAGTCTAGCTAAAATCTAAGAAATTATAATACTTCTTTCGCAGACAAAAATAACAAAAACGCTGGGACTAATCTAATAGAGAATTCATTTCAAACATCGAATAAGAATCTATCACTGACAGCAGATAAAAACAAATGATAATGTTGTGGCGATGAGTTATCAATCTTTGTCGTAATTAGAAGATTATACAATCAGTAAGTCTAATTATTAAAAAGTCATCATTTTATTAATTACCACATTTGCCCGAATATAATGCGCACTCAATATTGGAAGGTTAAGTTGAAAAAAAAATGTTTTTTTTTTGCACATCAGATTTACAAAATGTATTGAATGTTTACTAAATAGAGTAAACAACTATCGATGTATTAAACATTTTTGTAAATCTTTCATTGAAAGTTTTACCTGTCAATTTTACAAAGTGTATTGAAAAGATTATACGTGTTGATACATTGAGCTAATCATTCATCTTCACGTAAATCTTCGTCAATGTTAGAATTGTTGCTACCACAGGTTTGCTTCCTTGAACCTTTGCTTCACCCTCTTCTGATTCCCACAGCATGTCATCATTCGTTCCATCCATTTCGTTGGATATGCAACATTTTATGAAACCTTTAATAATGCTTTAATGATTTTCGGTGATAGCTTCTAGTAAAATGCCTAACAAAATTGAAGGTATGCGAATATAATACGCAATCAAATTTTCGGGAGGTAGTTGGAGGAAAAGAGTGCGTATTATATTCGGACAAGTACGGTACTAATTATCCATTAATGCTAATTCTACGTTTTTGCTGGCGTCTTCAGGAAAGTTCTCAATCTACTAAGTACCACGCTAGGGGGCGTTATTTAATGATCGATGACGTCATCCACTAATCGACGCTACTCACATGACGTGATTCAGCAATGAAAGCCGAATCAGACAAGTATTCTAAGAACTTAAGAATGAATGTATAACAATATGTCAACAACACTATATTTACTATATCAAATATCGATGAGGCTATTCGTCCAATACCAGGACTCATCAAGGCAGCTTGGATATGACAGACATATTGGTAGTAGTATTCTATGGCCAATGTTTGCACAAACCAGTTAAAACTGATCTTATTCTCGCCATTGTCAGTCTTTTCATTGCAGTCAATCATCACTTTTATTTACCCCTTTTTCTGTCTCTAGAAAATGGCAAGAAACTTTCAGAAATAGTTTGTTTGTTTTTTTTACTTATTTAAACTAAGCAAAATTTACAGCTACCAAAACATAGAATTGCTAGTTTTGAATAGATACTTGGCCTGGTTGTAATACGTGGATTTTATGTGAAATTTATAATCTCATTCAAGAGCTTATTTTGATTTTGAGAGGAGTCAAAATCTCATCCCTTCACCAAGAGAATCGAATTAGGTAATACTTCCTTCAACTAAAATCGCTTTAAAATTCCTCTAAGCACGTGCAATTTTTAACCATAAGATAATACTTCTGTGATATGTCATGTACATTTTCCACCATCTTTATTAATATAAGAATTTTTAAAATTTTCATTTAGTCTGTTTCTGTGTAATTTGTCATAAGCACGTGGTTCACAAAACCAATGAATTTGTTTTGTTCTTGTTCCCTTTAGTATATGGTTTTACTCTGCTTGAGAGGATGTTGTGGCAACTTCGCATATCCATCTAGAAAGAGTCGACGGTTGCAAATTCATTTACTGGCCGAGTGGATGATGTGCATATGTTACAGTGGATGAATGATGTGAGAGAAGGACCAATCACGTGGTGACACTATTACAAAGAAAGGATACAAGATTTCTTGGAAGATTGGGACCTCTATACTTTCAAAATTCTACTTGGTTATCATAGTGAATAGTCCTACAGAGATCTATCTTGAGGGAAAAAAGCTGCTTATTTGTTCACGGATCTAATAGTAAGATGATTATCTCGTGTCTCCGTAAGTACACACACTGTTTTGTTTTTGACTTTGCATTAGAGATTGTTCCACTTAATATCTTATATAGTTCAAAACTCAGTAGAGTTTCAAATTCAGATTATTCTGCAAGTTTCCTGATCAATCTTCCTATTATTAAGTAGACCTATTGATACTTGCGCAGAAATAATTTTATCTGTAATCGGCCCACACAACTAGATTTTAAAGAGGTGACTCACATTCAGAAAAAAAGGAAAACTGATTTGAATTTTGAAAATACCAGAGTGGCTACATGCTGAGAATAAATTACAACTGTGCAACACGTTGGATACTACACAAAAGGAAAGTGTAAAGAAAAAATAAAGTCTTTATAAAAATAAAAAAACGTCACAGATCTGAAAGTTTACATTTTCTACACATTACACTCTCTAGGATATTTACTCTATCACTGTATGAATCATATTCATTCTCTTATTCGCGATAGTTGAACATATGTATTCTACATTTAAACTGTTTTTATTACTTATTGTTGTAACCTGGGCACACCAATTTTAATAACAGGTTAGGAAATGACGAAAGAAAACCCAATATGTATGGACTGTTTTATGGTGCCGGTTTATGTACACGATTATACTGCACAAGATTCCAATAGGTCTTATAAAATATATTGTGTATATTGAAAGCGGCTTATCACCAAGGGTCTCTCATAATTATATTTTTTTGAGGATTAAGGTAAAAGCTTTTATTAGTGAAACTTACCTTGCTATTAAGTAAAAACAAGGGTTAGCTTTACAAATATAATATCCTTAAACTGCAAAAGTCAGACAAATGTTCTTCATATGTCATTCTTTAGAACTGAATGTATAATACAGTATCAACAGTAAAATCAATTGTAATTTTAAAAATATTAAAGCAAAAGGAAAATAAAGATTTAAAACACATACATGA
>NW_013666883.1:236664-241068 GCF_000517525.1 Limulus polyphemus | reverse complement strand
GATGAAAATTTGGAAACTATACTAACTTGAACAAGTTAGTATAGTTTCCAAATTTTCATCTCTTATATATGTGAAACAAAAGTATTGTCTGTGTCAACTTCTTAAGTTTGCAGTTCTTGTTCTAGGTGAAAGAAAATTAAATAAATTGATTTTAACGCGTTTATTACAAACTGTTAATATAATATTTATATACCCCTCTTCCCCGTGTTACTCTTTAGGAGTCCCTATCTCTAGCTACTTCCCATCCTATTCTATTAGACACCCAGCGGCAGCAAACACGTGTTTCCCACTGTGAATCTCACCAAAAGAGGGAAGGCCCACTGATCATACGGTTCACACATCCCCATCGTTATCAATCCGATAATACAGATATCATGATTTGCAAGGAATGTTATACGCAAGCCTTCTTTGGTGATGTCCACAGGTTATGGGAACCATGGCATACATGAAATATGTGTTTGGTATGATCAGCTAGTTAACCATTTTTATTCTATGGCAACGTTATGTGTTCTCTATGCGTTGATGAGATACATAAGCCAGTTTAAAATACAAGGGTTTGAATAAATTATATCTAAACATTTTTGGAGACAAGTCACGTTGTTATAACCTATGTTACCATATGCAGTCATGCTTTATCTGATGACCCTTCACAATAGCCCCACAGTTTAAGTTTCATTGCAGATATTTCATGTCCAAGGCACAACAATCCTCCCTGAAACTTTCCATTATACATTCAGTGCCCATTTCAAGAGTCTGTTGCACAGAAATTGACAAGTGTTGTGACTGGCGACTTGACCATTATTCTTCATATGTAGAAGTACGAATAAATATTTCATTCTCCAGTTGCTTGAGGTATGCCATGGCTGAATGGATATGCCGTGGATGCAATTTTTGTTGCTTTTCCAGACAGAGTTCCTTCTTGGTTATATTCGTACTTTTGCTTGGAACACGCGAGTCACTTTTGCCATTGAGCTTTGTGTTCGTGGATTCTCACCTGTTACACTTAAGCATCAATTTACAGTGGCATCACACTACCTACAAAAAGCCAAACAAAGTCAAAATGTATTTCTTATACATACTATTTCACTGCAACTTTATACTGGCTGTGGTTGTCACGTTACTTTCTAATCTGCTTATTCAAAATATTTTTAATATAACGTTCTCAACCCTACTGTATATACTTTCATATGTATTGGTTGAAATTTATGTCTTTCTCTCTCAAGCTCATCTCTCACTTTACTTGCTTTATTAAAATGAAAAGACTGGATAGCATAAGATGGGTGAAGTGCCTACAAAATCAAAAAATGGGCGAGTATGAATTATCTGTATATTTATTTTGAAATTAACAATATCTTAAAGAAATTTAACTATCGTTCAAGAAAAATTCATTGTTCATTTTATGATTTAACATAGCATTTGTATATTTTTTAAAGTAACGTCATTATTCAATTTTGCTAATGTTTAGGTAAGTTTCTACACATTCAAAGTATTATTCAATATTAGAACAATATCTAAGCAAGAAACCGTTTGTTCACTATCATATGTTCTATGGTTTGTTGTGCACTCAACAATTTTGCAGCCAAAATATCACATTAATAAATAACGTGTTGAGATTCTTTTTAGTTCAGTAATGTTTGTGAAACATTAATAACATTGGATAAGATCAATATGCAAGCTACTATAATCATCACAAATAGGTGCAACGTATTCAATGAAAGCGATACATTAAGCTGGTGAATACAGCCAATCATAAAAGGATACATTTTGATTGTTTTTGTCCAATTGGTTTATGCCACATGTTCACTTGTCGATCAATGAGTTGCAAAAATGCTATTTATATACCTTCAAAAACTTCTCAGTTCTCTTGAAGCTAGCACACAGCAAGTTACCTAAGAGATATAGATGTATTTTATCATCTTAAAGCACATTCCAAAAGGAAAAGGTCTGTTTCTGGATTTCGAAATACAAAACTATTATTATATTAGCATAATGTGCTTCTTCACTCAATTATAGTACTGAGAACTTATCTCTAGAAAGAAAAGAAACTGCACTTGAAACCAACATAATGTGCAATAAGTACTATCAGCAGTATTTTCAGTACAAACGATCTGTTTCATATGATGACCCACTTACTGCATTGATGACCACATGGAAAGAAGTGATCTTATATGTTGTGCCAAGGCCCCGTGAAACTAAGCATTAATCAAAATAATAAATAAACTTAATATTCCGAAAATTGTTTAATCTCGAAGTCTTAGTTTAGGGAGGCATGGTTGATCAACGTGTATTATTGGATTATACTAATTCCGGGGAATACCACTCCTCTTCAGTAACCCTGAACACAAATCAACCAAAGAGAGATAAGCCGGGCTTATACTGAAAAGTATGAAACATACTAATGTGTGAACGTGTTTAGATTAGTATATTTGACTAGAACAACGTGCAGAAATCATGCTAAGTATGCGCAGAAATTTAACTTATTCCAGTTGCAGCCAGAACAAAGGTGTTTGTAAATAAGTGTATTATTTCTGCTGGTTTAAGTTGTTGTCACAATTAATTAAACTGAAAATACTTGAACCTCAGCTGAAGGACTAAACATCAGTTAATAGAACTGAAATCATGAACTTACTGGAAATACTTGAGAAGCTGCATAGAGATAGGCAGGAATAGACTTTGATCAGCCACATAAACACACAGATAAGGGGCATTTCAGTCTTACAAATATATTAGTTTGATGACTTAACATCAAGGCTTCCATCTTTGAGAAGTGCTCATGTGAGGCCTGAGTGAACATGCTTAGCTGTACGGTTGATAAGCTTCATATTGGCTGTCAAATAGAAATGTCAACTAGTTGAGGCTTCAAAAATTCGCTTGCCATCCAGAAAGCAGTACATTAAGCTCGTGCAGCTGTGGTGACTTCCTTCCACTTTATTTTAGATTTGACATAATTATTCACCGAGAAATAATTGGCACCTACTCTCATCCATTGACAAGGGAAGTGGTGGCTGATGAGAAAGGTAATATGACAATCCTAGTTGTAGATAGTATTGTCTACATAAAAAAGGCCCCTGTAAAACATCTGACGATCGTGTCTACGCACTGATACATAATATTCATTATGAAACCGCTACTTGTTGGCGGAAGAAATAACGATGCTAAAGTGATTCTTTATATACTTGAATGTTGAAAACAGCTAGGTTGGATGAAATCACATAGTGTTGCTGTTATAAACAACTGTTTTAGACATGCGCTCGAGGTTACGCATGGCGTTAGATTTAAAATAATATAGTTCTCATGTTTCCTCTCTCAAGGGTACAAGCTATACACAGGTAAGAACTCCAATCTACGAAAATTGTTTACCAAAGTGCGCTGATAGCCGAAGTTGTCAATAACCATATCAAGTATTGGAATTTACTGGATATGGTTTTGAATAACTAACTTATTCCAAACTGTTATCGTCCTAATCTTAGGCAAAATACAGGTTGTTACTCTAATATCATGCGAGTTCTCAGACGTTCCTTTCCTAAAGAAAATGATCTCAAGAGACAACATCCTTTCCTGCAGCCTTACATGAAGTAGCATCCATTATAAATGACGCGAACTGTGTACATTGATGGAATATGTGTAACGCAGTTGAATTTGATAACAATTTAAAAGTTTACTTCTGCCAAGGTAAATGCTGTATTACGACAATGTTCATTGTATTTACGTTCTGTTAAATGATTTTAACAAGTTTAGTTAAAATTGTAGCAATCCATTTTGCCCATCTTACATTACTTGATTTTTTAAACTTCTTTTGTCAACCTGTCCTGTGCCAACCACGGGTATCGAAACACGGTTTTTAGCGTTATGAGCTTCAGACTTACAGATGAGCCACTAGGGGAGAGAAGCGGCAGGGTGAAGGATTGCCAAATTTAGAATAAGAAAGAGGATTAGTTTAATGCAGCCCAAAAGCTAATTATCTTACTTTCTTGGATTAAAACCATCTTAAAATCTCAAATCACAAAAAAAGTTACCTTGGAACAAAAATATTGTTGCGTCATCGAGTCACATGACTACTGTGACGCAACGTTTCTAGAACTATCATGTACTTTGGCGAATGTTCTAGTTCTTACTAGATATAGGGTAGGCTGGTATATAAAAGAGGGGAATGTAATGCGTGTGGATAGTCAGTGTGTAATTGATCTGCGGTCAGAAGTATTATTGACGTTCGTTGATATAGCGCGATTGTTGAAGTTGAGTGTATCGGTAAAGTTGTATTCGGAAAGAATAAACCAGTTTTTATTAAGAAAGGAGTTGTGTCGCTTAAGTTTCGTCGGAACGAAGTTACGGAAAGTTAATTAACAAACGGAGACGTAACAATATTATCTGGTTATACTAATTCAACATACATTCCATGTAAAA
>NW_013666883.1:223542-235728 GCF_000517525.1 Limulus polyphemus | reverse complement strand
ATATAGCGTTTGTTTTAGCGCGATTGTTGAAGTTGAGTGTATCGGTAAAGTTATATTCGGAAAGAATAAACCAGTTTTATTAAGTAAAGACTTGTGTCGCTTAAGTTTCGTCGGAAGGTAAAGTTGTATTCGGAAATAATAAACCAGTTTTTATTAAGAAAGGAGTTGTGTCGCTTAAGTTTCGTCGGAACGAAGTTACGGAAAGTTAATTAACAAACGGAGACGTAACAATATTAACTAACGATCAAACTTCAGAAAATTTCAAAACACTTAATATAAATGTGTGCTTTGGCTGAATAATAAAAACATCCGAAAATTGCATACGGTAACTCAGACTGACAAACTTAAAAAGTGTTCGGTTATTTTAGAAAGCTCGTAAAATATCGACATATATAACTAGAAACATTGCTTGTTTAAGATACGAATAATTTGTGAAAGTTAGATTTGATATAACAATGACTTAATATCCTAACAACCACGTACAATATATTCATCTAGAATTACATATGTTACAATACATTCATCTAGAATTACGTATGTTAGAATAAATTCATCTAGAATTACGTATGTTAGAATAAATTCATCTAGAATTACGTATGTTACAATACATTCATCTAGAATTACGTATGTTACAATACATTCATCTAGAATTACATATGTTACAATACATTCATCTAGAATTATATATGTTACAATATATTCATCTAGAATTACGTATGGTATTGTAACATACGTAATTCTAGATGAATATATTGTAACATACGTAATTCTAGATGAATGTATTGTAACATACGTAATTCTAGATGAATGTATTGTAATGTAATTCTAGATGAATGTATTGTAATATATGTAATTCTAGATGAATGTATTGTAATATATGTAATTCTAGATGAATGTATTGTAACATATGTAATTCTAGATGAATAGATGAATGTATTTAATATATGTAATTCTAGATGAATATATTGTGACATACGTAATTCTAGATGAATATATTGTAACATACGTAATTCTAGATGAATATATTGTAATATATGTAATTCTAGATTAATATATTGTATATGTAATTCTAGATGAATGTATTGTAACATACTTAATTCTAGATGAATGTATTGTAACATATATAATTCTAGATGATTAAATTGTAACGTGTAATTCTAGATGAATGTATTGTAACGTATACATTAATCTAGAATTACATATATTACAATATATTCATCTAGAATTACATATTACAATATATTCATCTAGAATTACATGTTGCAATACATTCATCTAGAATTACATATATTACAATACATTCATCTAGAATTACATATATTACAATACATTCATCTAGAATTACATATGTTACAATATATTCATCTAGAATTACATATGTTAAGAAACTGCACAATTAATATAATTATACTTGCATGTTTTATTTTTCATTATATTTCCGTTGCTATATGACTGTGTAGATTTATTACTAAGCACCGTGGTTTAATGTTTGGCTTTCTTCATAAAGTACTTTGGATCTAATCGTCCATCACTGTAAAGTTCATTACATCTTAGTGTACTTTTGTCCTGAATGTTGAGTAACTTATATAGACGGATAATGCGACTGTCCAGACCATAATACTTAAGTAGACATGATACCACCGCGAGGGAAATTCACATTATTTTGTGGTAACATCATACGTCTTCTGAAGGCTATATCACAAAGAATAATTAATTCACGAAAATAATGCTCAAACAACCAACCAGTCTGTAGAGCTTGTTTTAAGTAAACTTGATGGGAATCTTAGTTTTATGGAAGCGCAGAAGCACACCAAATTTATAAAAATGTTTATCTCTACTCGAGATTAACTTGGCAATAAATATGCCGACAAACATACTCAAAAGTAAAGGGATTCCCCTGTGCGTGGCTTGTTGAGCCGGCATTGTGCGAAATGTCTCGTCGACTATGGATATAGCATGGCTGACATATTGTTAAACATTCTTAAAACTGTTTTTGGCCTTGAGTGTAAAAGTAGTGAAACAAGCCTCAATATACTTTGCAACCACTGGATACATGCTGGTACTTAATATAATAAGTTTGAGTGCCTTGCTGAAATATTGAAAACACTATGAACAGAAAACACTGAAAAAAATACACCAGAAATATTTAAATATGTTAAACGCTTACTTACAACCGGTAGGCTTTTTTTTTTATAACTTCAACTGTCAAAATCCATGCATTTTATACACAACGTAACACTGATCAAGCGAATAAATATTGTACAAACTACTGACACACGAATAACAGACAAATTCATGTTTCATATAAGTATTTATTACACTCGTACAGACACTATATAAAGTAATGCAGTCGTGAATACAAGGAGCTCTAGTCCCCTCAGCACACAAGAACACAGGCAGACTTTTTAAAAACTGTTTTCTGTCTTTAGGCCTAGAGAGCTGTGTTGTTGTTATGGAGGCAGTCTGTAACAACTGAAATGCCAGAAGGCACAAGTGACCGTTTTTCGGCTACAGTTGCCATCTTCTTGCTTATCTGCCTTCTAAATGAAATTTATTTATGAGAAATTCAACATTAAAATAATTACACCACCTGTAAAAAAAATAAATTCGGAAACCCTATTAGAAGAAATACAACATACTTATTTTTTTTCCCACACGCTTTTCAACAGTTTGGTCAAACTTAAAATAAATACAAAAACTGTGTGTAAGCTAGGAATACACGAACTGATGTACAGGATTATATACCATAAAATATCCTGAGATTCGAGTGAGAGAATGACAAGTAGTTTCATCCGTGTCAGATGACAATTAAATTATACAGTTTATGTTATAGATATCAAATAATTTAATAAAAGATTACGTGGATAATAATTGTACAATGTTGAAACCTGTTTACCAACCAGCCAGTAAAAATCAAAGCTTACACACACTCACAACACCTAGTTCAAATAGTTACTTACACAAGACGTCTAGCAATAGTTCTGTTTATCCCTGAAGCTTTAATGCTAATCAAATCTTGCTATAACTTTTTTTTTGCATACGTCTATTTGTTTACACAGGATCGTGACAGGAATTCTACACTAACCCTAGTTGTGGTCATGCAGTTACTGAAGGCACTAAAAGGAAGAACCAAAGTGTACTTTTTTTTTTTTACAGGGTAATGTATTACAAGATACGATTTAAATTTTATATATGGTCACCATCATTTGTCTTTTAAAAACCGTAACATTTATTACATACCATACTTACCATCTTATTTTCAAGACTTAACACATACTTCTGTTAAAATTAATTCTAATAATTATCCAATTAAAGTCATCAAGCAGCAAGTTACTTTGTGAAAGTCTGACACTTGACACACTATGAATTGAAATGGAGCGAATGGTTACAATTTGTTCAAATTGTGCACACACATTCAGGGATCTGTTGATTTGTAATAACGAACCTAGATCCTGTTATATCAAAGACAAAAAAATTTTAGATAAATTCTAGAAGAGGTTTTTCAAATTTTCTTGAATCAATGCAAATAAGACGTTTCTCTACATACACAAAACAACGAATTCACAAGTATTCGTTTCATTCATTTATACAATCCTAATATTAAACACATTCTTATCAGTGAATACGAGTAAGAAAAAATTTATTTCCATAATTATATTTAAAATTTATTTCAAAGTTTCCTGAAAATAAAAAAATCAACACTTTTAACCTGTTTCAATTTCCAAAGCATCATGTTTTGCCATAATTTCCAATTATTTCATTAAAAACTAAATTATTCACGTGATTTTATTAAATTCACACTAATTTATCGATTAAGAATTGTTCACATAATTCTGTACACAAAAACCTTACACTATACTACTTTAATAAGGACCATTAATAGCCCAAGACACCACCACACACAAAGAAATTATACCTTTAAGAAAAAAATTACAGGTAGACAACAAAGACCAGCACATATTTTTCTATTTATTACTTTTCCACACACGATCCCTCTCTCTGAAGTCTAAAACATAAACCAAAGCTCCAGTCACTCTCTTCCCATGTGTAACACGTTGTCAGTTTCGAAATAAATGCATCTTAAAAAAAATACTCTTGCTAACCAAAAACGAACCATTTTCTTGTTATTTTAAGATGTACTCAATATGACGTCGCTTTTAATTGATGAAACTAGAACGATAATGTAGCACAAACAAAATTTAATAAAGAAGTTCCAGTTATTTATTCTAATGGCAAAAATCATCACCACATGAATCAAGTAAACGCTACAAGTAGGTTGAAACGAACCCTTATAAGTTTACCTAAAATTCGATAGTGATGCAAGTATTTCCAAAACTCCAACTCATCTATAAGGAAGTGGTTTATGTTACTAGTACATATTATCGTCACTGATTTATACAGTTGTAGCAAAGTAGAGAAACCGTCAAATACAATGATTAACCTAATGTTAATGATTTAGTTAAAACAAAAAAACATTGTTTGAGCAAGACCTCTTCCGCTAAATTTACAATTTAAGGTGGCTTTTTTTTTTCATTTTTAGATTCATAAGATGTTTTGATATTCAGTAATTTAAGAATTTAACGAAAAATGTACATTCAAAAACAAATTTCTTGTAGAAATATCCCAAAGAACATCATTTCTAGATTGTAACTATCCTTTAATACTGTAGTAAAGAATTATCATGCACCAAAACACACAAAAGAAAGAGAAACAGGGAACACAAAAATGCATGAGCATGTAGGCCTTTAAGTATAAGGACCGCCATATTAAACAAAAACAAAAAAACGTATGAACAACGGCTGTCTCTAGGCCAATCTCTACTGGGGAACCGGATATGGTGTTTGTGAACTTCACTGTAGTAAAATAAATAGAGCTGCTACAATCTCCAAGTAAGTGGTTATGTACACAGACTGCATCAGGTGCAAAAGCACCAGCAATATAAATATCAAACTACCAAGGAGGTTCCTATATACTTCTTGCTAAGTACAACGGCTGGAAACTACAAGGGGATTGAGGAATGTCGTGTCTAGACAGACAGCCATGATCATCATATGAATATGTTTGAGCACAACACTAAAAACGTTAAAAAGAGTGAAATATGACTATGAGCAGCAACACAGCCAATGTGACTACAAGGAAAAAGATAATGACATATTTGTTTAAACCTGTGAATAAAATTAAACAGAAATCCTGAATCACTAACCCATAAAACCTAAGAAAGGTCAAGAATGATCATACAAAATGATATTGTCAATACAACTATTTCTACTAGTCTACAAAACCCGTACTATGGTTCTGGCAGATTTATAAGAGGGAGAAAATGGCATGATTTATGTCACGTGGAAAAAGGTCAGTGAACAGTTATAATAATAAAGCATACATACATACATACAACTTCCTATGGAAAGGAATACCACATTCCCTTTATATATAAAAAACAGCTGTCACATTCTTGAAAGTTATTTCTTTCCCCTTCCAAAGAAGGCGGTTTTTGTACTGTCACTTTTAGAAGCAGATACAGTTTAAGACTTATAATTTCACACTCTTGACAAGGATGAGGAAGATGAGTGGCATATCTTCTTCAACGTGGTATCACAGAAACTAACCAAGCCAATCAACTTATGTCTACTTAATTTGGGAAGATAGCTACGACGGTTTGTCTTCCACCGAGTTGCTGCTGTCTGAGGTAGTAGTTTTGCTCACTTTGTGTTCATCCTGTGAGGTCTGTGCAGATGGGCAAATGTCTGCTATGCCATCTGCACCTTTGTTGTTGATTTTTGAAGAGATTTCTGTCTTTTTTGTTCCTGAAATATCTGAAACGCTTGATAATTCTTTTGTTACTTTCTTTTCAACATCTTCCTCTGTTTCACTGTCATCTTTACCTAAACTGTCTGCTGTGTCAAGTTTTTCATCATCCAAATCCCCATCATCATCGTCATCATCATGGTTACCCATCAAAGACTTCAAGCTTTCATCATCAGAATCTTGTGGGGCCAGAAGGTTACTAGTTGGTAAGTCTCTTCCACTAGACATGGTGCTGACCCTAGTAATACTTGTGGTTGTGGAACGTGTGTTGCCAGCTGTGGCAGTAATGGTAGGAGGTGAGGAGAGACTGTCTATGACAGAGATAGAAGATGACTTTGTAGATGAAAAGAGGGATCCAGTCACTGAAGGAAGGGATACAACGCTTTGTGTACTGCAAGGGTTATTAAGCCCAACTAGTCCATTAACTAAGCCACTCTGAGCTAGGGAAGCAAAAGAGCCAGGCATGTTTGGGGGCATGGAAAATCCACCTAGGCTGAGTGGATTATACAGTAGTCCTAAAGTAGGGTATAGAAATGGAAGTGAACTAGCCGAAGGTAGGGATGATGTGCTGCTTGAGACAGAAGCTGAAGATGTCCCTGTTGCTGACATAGGTGGAAGTGTTACTCCTTTAGATTTGGATGATGTTCCACTGCTTGATTTTTCTCTGACTTTCTCTGTCTGTTCTCTATCATTTTTGTCTTTTTCTGAGCCAAGCCCAGATGATGAACCAAGAGAACTTGTTCCCTGAAGGCCAGGAAAGCTAAAGCCAGGGAAACTGAACAATGGATTTGCTAGACCCATTCCAGCAAGCCCACCAAATGGTAAAAATAGAGGAGGAGTGGCAGCTGATGCAACTGATGATGGTGTGGATATAGCTGATGTTGATGGTCCTTTAGAAGGATCCATGAAAAATTTCATTCCTCCTGAAAACCCTGGAAGCATGCTACTACTAGCAAAATTTAGTGGATTCATACTAGATGGTGATGGAAAACCAATTGTGGTTGTTGGAGAGCTAAGACTTTGGTGGACACTAGCAAGAAGGGAAGCTGCAGTTCTTCGTCCTCCTCGTCTTTCAGTGGGCATCAAAAGACGACCTTGAAGCTTATCTGGGAGGTTACCCTGTTGAAAAAAATCATACATATTATAAAATATAATTACTGAAAATCACAAAAGAAATTTTATATAGTCATTCAGATTATAAAAGATATATCAAGGATTTTGAGGATAGTCTCTAATAAAGTAATAACTGTAGAATACCTTTAATTATTACCATAAAAACAACTACTTAAAACTTGTGGGTGGTGCATTTATATAATATTTAGCTGTAAAGTTTCACCTAAGTCAAATCTATTTTTGAGGTGTTCAAATATTCACACAGCATTTGGAATTTGAGAAAAAACTTCTTGTCCAAGGAACAAAATATGAGAAAAATCTACTTGTCACTTTCTAGTTTCAGAAAACACAAAAGTAGAGTATAACTTTTAGGATTTTACTTTCATTTCACAGTGAACACATTCAATACAATGCCAGTGGCAGCAAAGTTTTGTCAGTAATGGCATATACCACATCTGGCACCTAATCTCTTCATATACATTTGTTTCTGTAACAGAACATCTGGCCATTTTTATACTGCTGCATAGAATACCCCAGGCAGGAATGATAATGAAATCATATTACGAACTAAAATTAAAATGGAGTTAAATATATATAACAGTATCAAGCTTTAGATAATTTTCATTATGTAATATATCCTTCTTAGAGCTGGCAAACTCTACTGGGTAAACCAAAGCAATGTAAGAACATTGTTGCATTAATTTAAATACACTTGTGACTGAGGGTTTATGAATTAAATGAATATATACATTTGAGTATAGTTTGGTATAGCACAATTATAACATAGTAGTGTCAGAAGTAGACAATCTAAAACAATGAATTTACACACCCGTGTCCATCTAAACACAACTTAAAAGTGAATTCAGTACAAAACCAGTACTACATTCTACAGTCAAGTAAACAAAGAGTTTATTTTGTACAAGTTTGACTTGAAATAAAGTTTAAAATTAAATTTTAAGGTTTTGTTTACAGAATGTTAAATTAGGTTCTCAAAATATTAATCGCAAATTACACATAAATGGCAATTTATCTTAATGCTGCATTTTTAGAATCATACATTATGAAAATGGAGTACTTTTTAGAAACAAAGTCAAAGACTAACAAATGTATACAACTAAAAGTACAATTCTTGTATTACTAGAAAAGCATAGACAAATATAATTTACATATTAGAAAAAGGACTACAAAATTTACATAAATGCATTTATGATACTCAGAACTTTGAGACTTTTGAGAGTAAACAAGTCAGCACCTCTGCCAAGGACTACTTAATTTAGTCTATAGGAATGGGAGGTTGGCATTTAGGTCATTCGTATAAGTTACAAGTAAAAGCTTAAAAAAGGAAAGCAATGAACAAATTTTATACATGTTATTTCCTCAAATGCACATTTTACCAAGATGGTTAAAACAGTATTATACAAAAAAAGAAACCTGATACCTTCAAGATCAGCAAAGCACATACCAATAACACATTACAGATCAATGGTAACAATACAATGACAAGTGCCTAATCAACATTTTGTTCTCCTCCTCACATTCTTAACAAAATCCACCAATCATGTGTAAATGATGACTTCCAATGGCTTGTTTGAGCAACCAAACATTACAAAAGTATAAGTGAGGTGTTAGCAAATGGTACAGTATGAATTTCCCTTTGTATTTACACTTTGCAAAGGAACTGGGATATATATACTTAGACAAGTAGCTGTGTACTTCGTCTTGATGGAGCCATATCTTATTGGCACTTAGTACAAAGATAGTACTCCATGTTGTATAATGGTGACCACACATCAGTCTGATGATACACAGAGTTCACAATGGCTCTTTTCTCGACTTTCCACTTGTAAAACTTACCACAAACTAACAACACATTTAATCTGTCAAAAGCTAGATGTTGCTCTTCTAATTGGCTATACACTTTGGGAGGAGCTTCAGAACATGGCTCATATTACTCTTTTTTTTTTTGGTAAGCTGTTTAACTTTGTTAAACAATGCTGGTGTGCAACTGTTCAGAGATTCTGGAGTACCTTATTTTTTCTCTGCTGGAATCAGGCCTTTCCTTTACTTTAACATTATGGATATACCTTTCTCCAAAACACTAAACTTTCATGCTTCATGTATTCTTATAATTGTAAATAAGAGAATTTTGTGTTAGAAAGTCCTGTATTATGACCCTCCCAAAAGTGGCAAATTTTTGGTGCAACTTGCAATTACAAATCACCATACTTTAACTGAATTCCAAGAGGGTCAGGGATTTTAATGTGTAGCCACAGGCCAACATATGTCCAAGGTCAGGGTGCTTAATATGCAAACTGTTACCAAAGATCATGAACAAACTTTGGTATACCTCAGTGTGGTATTATACCATTGTATAAAACAGCTCAAACTAAATACAGGCTGCACATTATTTTAAAAGAAAATTTAGACATTAATATACTATAACTCCTTTGCATGAAAAACATTTTATGTGGCAAAGTTATATGATAATTTTTTCTGCAAAATAGCTGTCTTTTATGCATCATCTAAAACAAGAAAAACCATCACCTAATTATTTCTAAAGAATTGGCATCAAAATGGAATATTTTGAATTAGCTTAGCTCTCGAGTGCTCAATCTTCTGTTGTTAAGAAATCATTCATAATTACCTGACCTCTGTCAAATGAAACTCTTTATAACTTGTTGACGTGAATGATAGCTTCCAGTAAGAAAATACCTTTTATTAGGTTTTAGGTGTTTTAATATTATGAAACTCAGAATAATGTCTTCAAACAAGAATCAATATTACAAAGGTTTTTGAGGAATATAAAACATGCACTGAGGTAACACACCAGATATTCAGAACAGTCAAAACATTAAAAATATCATATAAACTATCACTGGATTCAAATTCTCAGGGTACATTATGATAATCTGTAGTTTCCATAGTCGAAAGGAAGCAATATATAGTTATATATCTGCATACACTACAGTTAACTGTCAAAATCATGAAAGGATATAACAATCAAGAATGTATTTTGCTTTCAATTTCATCTTCACAAGAGTCCCTATTGTACACCAGGATGTCATCAGAAAAGTTAGTAAAAGGCAACTGGCTAAAATAGGGAGCTAGATCCGTGTGTAGATGTTGAAAAGGTAGACCACTATTGATGGTGATCCTGTACTTCCTATGAATCTTAACGTAGTTTGTGCAGCACTAATGCCTATTCAGAGAATGTTGTCAGCAAGAAAATGGGCAGCTAGATTATTATAGGCATCTTCCAGATTTAAAGCTACTGCCAAGGTGTTATGGCTTGCTTTAAACTCTTCTAAAGTATCAGCTGTGATATCCACCTAATGATGTAGTTAGTAGTGGTTCAATCTGCTAGACAAGCCTTCTAACTATAGCCTTCTTGCTAATGATATTTTGTTGTATGATGATTCAATGATCTTTAAGAAGTGGTCCTTCATGGGCTTGGGTAGAGATCAGATAAAGGCATCAGTCCATATTTCAAGGATGCTACCTGTTGCCTAGCTTTGTTGACACCTCAACACTATCTTCAACAGGTTGACTTCTGTGAGGTTTTTAAAGGTGTAAATTCTTACACCCTCTGGAGTTGGAGCTCCATTTTTAAATGTATTTATGGGTCATTTTGTCCATGCTAAGGTGGCTTCTATATCAGCATGTAATTATAGTTCGGATAAGAATTCCTGTAGCTTGAGCCTCTCCTGCATGTAACCATGGTTAGTTAATGTATCTGAGCGGATAGCCTTTACCTTGGTTCTCCATTAACTTGACTTTACTTGGTGGAAGTATTGATATGCTTGAGGGTATGAGTGATGCCAGAAGGATTGGTATCCTTGTTGGGGTTCTAGATTGTTTTATACCACTTTGTCTTCCAGTCTTCACACAAGATGACCACCACATACATTATAATCCCTATACCAAGTAGAGATAACACTCAGGGTGGGATTAAGAAAAGCAAGATCGATACAGGACTCTGTCCCCTTGATGTATAGCAATTCTTGTTGGTTTGCCCAAGTTTAGCAGTATGGACAGCAAAATGTAAACCTCTGTCATTAGTGTTTCCACCTACACTCCAAGTAAAGTGTTTGGTATTAAAGTAATTTACTGTTAGATGCATAGGAGTGTTGTCAAACAAGTCAGGGAGGAGCCCCTAATCTTCAGCATAATGTGATGTGTTACCTTTTACTTATATATTGGTGATTTGGAATTGTGTGGGTAACTACAAGTGAGCTACCTGGATAAGTTGTAGCTTGCAATGGTGACTGTTTCATTGAGAGGTGTCTCGACCAGCATGTGGTATGGAAGTTAAAGCCAGTAAGAATGGACTCCTCAGTGTCTGAGAGTTTTGTCTTTTGAAACAATATGATGTCATAAAATTTAAAAAGTTTAAATATTTGTTCCCCCTGGTGATGCAGTAACCTATAATAAATTTAGACTGGTGTACTTTGTGTGCATACATTGTTTACCAGCTCACTGTTTAGACCTTGCTTTTCCTGTTCTTCTTATTCTCCTGCTGGAGAGTTGAGGTCCTCCCATTAAATGCACAATCTCTGTTGCTCCCATGGACACCATTTTTAATAAGTTCCTAGCCCTGTCCAGCCAACAAGGTATGTGAGCTACAGTACAGATAGTAGTCTATTAGAATGGGGCTGCCTTTCTTGAAGTGGACACATACTGGCCACTAGGGTATAAAGATATCCTCCCACTGTAGAGGAGGCTCCCTGGCACATGCAGAACTATATGCCCATCACCACTTCTTATAATGAGTAACTAGATATCTTCATGTTGTTTCCACCCTCGAGTAACAAAGTAACTACCCTGTATGTGTGACACTATTTGGTACAGCTTGCACACCTAAGTTGTGCTGGTCATAGATCCCATATCCAAAACTTCATCTGCTCTAGTGTAGCACACAACTAGGCTACAGATGGTTAATAATAAGACCAATCTTACACACAGATGGTCTCTTAGCAGGGGTGATCAAATGGTGCAAATGACATAAGAAACATAATCAATTCTACCAAAGCCACATTCTGCACAATCAACAACAAACACATTGATGAGGATAAGCCACTACCATCATTTATGAGTACTTCTATACCCCTGGAAGAAACACTGAAGTACATGGGGATAACCTTTGACACACAACTTAACTTCACTAGCCACATTAATCCTTTCAAGTGAAAGGCCATGTCATCTTGCTTGTTGACTTGCATTCAAAAATTTATTGAACTACTATTTCATGAATTTATGTCAATAAGTTTG
>NW_013666883.1:218160-222727 GCF_000517525.1 Limulus polyphemus | reverse complement strand
AATCTATATACATATATAATGTATAATAGTTGAAATGTGACTGTATTTTACAAAATACCAGTCTACTAAAACACACACAGCCAAGCTAAAAGGCATCTCAAGAGACAGTTATGGGTGGAAAGGTGTATACAGCTACCACCACATATTAGACTTCCCCATGTGGAATAAACATCTGATGTCACTGATATCTATGGAAATCAGACTATACAGAAAAAGGAGAGATTGGGCAAAGAAAAAAGGTAAAGCAGAAAAAGCATGCCAGCACCTATTTAAAGCCCATGGTGAACAACCATTTGTCATCATAACCACAGATGGTTCATATACTAAAGGTAAGAAATCTGGTTGGGCCTTCATTGTCTCGTGAACTTTATAAAATCCAGCATATCTCTAATAAAAGGATATCAACATCCTTTGCACTAGTAAGGTAAAGGCATCAACCATGGAAAACTTTCGTCAGCATTCAGAGGAAGTAAGGCTAATGGAAATCAACGTACCATATGGTATAACTAGGAATAGCAAAATGTAGGGAATCAATAAGACAATGCACAGCAGCTGATCTCCACACGAGGGCTCAGTATCCAGTGGCATGACCAATGAGATTATCATCTTGTACTCAACAACAAAGTGACGATAAGTTTCTGAAAATGAAAGGCGGAAGACTTTTGAAACATCGTCCTCTACACTCGTGTTTCTACAACAGGCAGTTTCCAGCCATTCAACTAAGTTTCATCACTAAAACAATCTACGAAAACTGCACATTTCAAAATAACCAGTGTTAGATTAGAGTGTAAAATGATCTCTTTCTAATGACTACATGCATGGGTATGTAACATTTACACATAGGCTATAAAGCTCAAACAAATCCAGTCAAGGTGGGCATGGCAGCAGTCAGAGGTTGAAGAAATGTATTCATTGTTTCAACTGTATTCATTCAGAAAACTTTGAAATGAACGAGTCATAAGGTTAGGTAGGCATCTTATTGTCTAGATGTACCTCTACTCAACTACCACTGTATTATTGAAGATACAAAGAGGCAAAGTATAGTATTTTCATAGCTTGTTGATCATATGACAATACATCTGAAGTTTAAGTAGTTTTTTTAAAGGTTTCTTTTAAAATAAACGATATAAAACTGAGATAACATAAAACGTTGAACCATAACATACTGTTGCAAAAGGGTTAAAATGTATTACATACAAACATATATTTATTCTCAGCATTTTTAAAGCAATGTTACATATACTTTTGACAGAGATATAACACTATAGAAATGACTACCATAATTTTATTTAAGTTTCAGCTTGCAATAAGTTCTCTAGAGATTTATAAACACTGTTGCCTCAAACATCATAGTCATGAAGTTAGTAGCAGTTAAATTTAATTAACTTTTTATTTCATATGGCCAATATTTTTTTATGTAACCAAGAGTTGCTCATAATTATTCTGTAACACATATGACATAACCTCTGGATACTTTCATTGCATCTTACCCTTCAGCTAGTCAATACTATAGTCACAGAAATTGAATCAAAAGCAAATATGCCTAATTATACTTTAGTCTTGAAAACTACAACTTTTTAAGTGCAACTTAGTATTTAGAGTGAGAATTTCAAAGCCAAAATTTACAGAAGTATATGCTTTATACTTCCTCATTCACAAAAAAAAAAAAAACATAAACAAGTACACCCTGCACTCATTACATACTTCACATTTTGGTCATTTCCAATGTAATTTGCCTAGAATGTCTTATGAAAATAAACCCAAATGACCAAACATAATTTGAAAAATTTCTACATTCTGAGGAGGATTACAGGCCTCAACAAATCCAGGGTGCCAGGTCACCAAGGTGACTAAAAATTTCATCATGACACTTAATATTTTCTCCTACTTTATTCATACATAGGCCTGTGCTATATAAAACTGAAATTTAGAACAGTTCTGGACTCTTGGAAGTCCAGAACTATTTTTGCATTCTTTATGTCCTAAATTGAACATTGTTTCTAGGATTTTAATGGTGGATTCAGCACTTCATGTTTTTTCTGAAATGAAGTACTGTGGTTGTACAACACATTACTAAATTTGAACCATTTTGTTTTTCTTCTTTCTCTCAATTCAACCAATCAGTGCACGTGTTTAGACTCAGATGGGACCAAAGGCAGTTAGTTCAGGCAATACTATCATCAGTGTTTGTTGGTATCATGTGATCCTTAGCATGTACTCGTTGCTGTGAAACTAAATAAATATACGACTAGCAGAGACCCACAAAACATTTGCTGCCAAATTAGTATCTGCATTGCAACAGTACTTCTTTAAATACAGGATTTCTACAATAATGAGTGTTTTATAGTAAATGGCTGAGGGTAAGGTGGCCCAAGTTGTGATAGTGAGTGGCCATTTTTCACCACACTAGTACACCCATTCTTTTACATCATTGCCCTAGATAATTTACCACTTGTGCATGATCCTCCATGTTCCCAATCCTTGCCAAAAGCATTTAAAAGTTGATATAAGTGGTTTAAATGCAGTTTCTAATTGCAACATTTATTTAAATCTAGCAGAGACCTGCAATACATTTGCAGCCAAATTAGTATCTTTATTGCAACAGTACTTCTTTAAATACAGGATTTCTAGAGTAATACAAAGAATTCTAGTCACATACACTAAAATCTGCAAGTCCACTCGCCTTGGTCCAAATGTTAGTTAAGCCTTTATTAAGTACAGCCTATATTCAATAAATAAAGAGATAAATTAACGCTGTATTGCATAAATTTTTTGCTCTAGTTCAGTTAGGGCTCAACCTTACTGCACTTAATACTATCAATAAATAATCCCCTAATATTATTCTATGACCTAATGTTAGCCCTTTTTAAAAACTTTGATAAGCTTTTAATATGTTGTATAAAATGTCTACTAAAGTATATTTATGTCCTTTCTGGCATAATCCGACGATTTAAGAAAGATGTGTTTTCCAATTGCAAAAAAGGTGCAATTTTTCTACATTTTAATCCAAGTATATCTTTAATTTTCGATCAGTTGTAGACTTGCTTCTAATTGACAGTAAGTCAAACTACTTAAATTATGTAATACGTTGCTATGACATCATTGCATGCCCAAGAGACAGGCAGACAGACAGATACACATTGAGTTTTATACTATTAAATACCTCAATTATCCACACTGGTCTGGAAAAAGCAAAAAATCGCAGATAAGAGAAAAAACAGATAATCGAGGCACTAGTGTATCTCACTAGTTAGCCCATTGTTTAATCTAAATAAAATTTACAATACAAGTTCCTTGTTTTAAATTATAATATTTTTAATGTTGTTTAATCACATTATCATGAAAAATTATAAAAATCGTCACGATCATAATAATAAAATCTAAGTATCGGTCAGTCAGTCACCCTCAATTTCTCCTAATTTCATGTTACACAAGTCCAATTCCACTTTTTCTCCTATAATACTTCCTCTTTTGATTGCCCATTCCTGTTTTAATTTAATTGCTAACATAGGCATAAATAGCTCCTACATTTTGGCATTTTTTCTGCTACAGACACAGAAGTGCATTCACACACTATCAACACCTGTGAACAATAAGTCAATAATTAGCATATGTTTCTGCTTGTGAATTATTAAAACAGATTGAAGATACCAATTATCTGTAGGGAAGAGGACAATGCTTAACTGGGAAACACTCTAACACAACCCAAACATGTATCTCTGGTTAAAGGACACCCGCCGTGCAGCATAGAAAACTGAAGGTAGAGAAATCTTTATGAAATCTTAATATGTATTTTGTGCGTTTTTGTATACGTTTTATCACTGATCAAATTAAGTTAACCAAACTACAATTATTTTGTATTCCAATCTTAACAACTAAAAATAAAAGACACAAGACTAGGTTTGAACTGGTTGACTTACAGTATGAATGCATGCCAGAACCTGCATGCAAAAACCATAGATACCATGCAACACCTGAACTTTTGCACCCAAAATAAATTTCTAAGTGACAATTTCTCCTAAACATGTAAATTACTGTATAGAATTGTAATGGAACAATTATTTTGAGAAAATATGTGAAAAAAAAAAAAACTGTGGATAATCGAGACATAGTGTAGACCCAATTTCCAGGTACAAACAACAGTAAAGTTAGGTTAGACACACCTGACTCCCGAGTTTTGGTGCTAGCTCCTAGATCTGAAAATATTTGTTGAGGCCTGGGTTACAACAAGTTATTCACATTTACCATTACATCATGAAAATTTATGAAACTAAATGTCTGTCTATAAAAATTCCAAAATTAAAAGGTGAGTAGTAGGTTATAAAAATTAATGACCATTTGTGAAGAATTAATGTATGATGAAAACTCAAAGGTATAAATAGAATGAAAAAAATAAAACTGGTAACTAAACAAGATACAAGACTATGCATAACATGACTTATTTCAGATTATATGGCTAATGTCTTCTAATAGGAAACTGGCCAATACCATCTACAAGTCTAAGTCTAATGGGAACATGGCCAAACCACTTAAAAGTACCGTACCACCAAAAGAAACTTAAAAAAAA
>NW_013666883.1:216000-217174 GCF_000517525.1 Limulus polyphemus | reverse complement strand
CAACTTTTGTACTCAGTTGCTGCTTGATGTAAGTTGCTAAGCCTTTAAAAATTGTGCACGCGGAGGATATGAAACAAACTTATTTTTTTTTTTTTAGGTTTTATATATATACATTTGAATAACTAAAAAATAATAAATTACTACATTAATACCATAGAATTCCACTGCAATTTATAGAGCTTAGTAACTAAGATGTATTTTAGTATAAAAAAATATGAAATTTCGAGCAGATTAAAGACACTCCCTAGCTCATTGAAATATTGGTTCAAAAGAAAGTAATTATGTCCAAGTCCTTTAAGATGGCTGAGAAAGCCACTAGGTGGACACTCTGAACTTCCAATTGGTTATTCATATAATATATAGAAGTAAGTGTATATAAGGGAGCATTTACAAAAATGGAAAGAGGTGGGTAGGGTGCTACTGTGTTTGATTTATTACATGAGCAATATCTCAGCAAATTGAAAAGTCATTCTTATTTTATATTCTAGCTTGTCAATATCGGTAATTTGAGTTTCTAATTTGTTCGAAACTACAGACTTAGTATTTTGACTTCACAAACATCTGATTTGTACCACTGCTGCATTAAACATACCATGTGACACACAAAAATCTATGTTCATCTGTTTTTTTTATATTTGTTTTTAAATTAAGAAATTGAGTAATATATAGTACTAACATTTGAATTATAATCTACAGTTTGATTCCAAACTTACTGACGTAAATTCATGAAATAGTAGTTCAATAAATTTTTGAATGTGAGTCAACAAATGAGATGACATGGCCTTTCACCCGTGACCCATCTCGAAAGTGTTAATATAAAAGAAACACAAAGGTGTAAGTGTAAAAACAAATCTGGCAGCAAATACTTTATCTTCCCAACAAAACTGTAAAATGTTCAAAATAGAAAACAAAACTGAATACACATACCTTAATAAACAGTTTAACAATAAAAATAACCCACTGAATACAAAACGTTTGTTCACAGACTTTTAAATATAACTCTTAAACAGCAACTTTTGTGCCATTTCTAATGTTGATGGTATATATATATATATATATATATATATATATATATATAATAAACTAAACAACAACTATAGTATATATATCTACTACTCGTAGTTGGTCTTATTAATAAATTAAATTATAGTGGTGGAGGACGAGGACACAGAGG
>NW_013666883.1:204106-215979 GCF_000517525.1 Limulus polyphemus | reverse complement strand
TAATTAATTAACTACTAACTAACACACTTACGTTGTCACTTACTTATAGTTGTAGTAGTATATATATATATATATATATATATATATATATATATAAAAACAACAACATTGAACAGTTATATGCTACTCAGGTTGGCTATTTCAAAAAGTAATTATTTTTTGCTTCTACTTACTTCCCAGAACCAATGTTTGCATTTAACTTGCATTAACCTAAAACTGAAATGTCAAAACATGATTAAAAAAAAACAGAAGGTTGTGTTCTGAATAAATACTGAATAAGTTTCACTGAAAGTAAAAAAGGATACCAGTCTTTTGAACTTTATACAAATAGAACAGTTTGTGTGCTATCTAGATGAATGTAACTTAATCCTGCATACTCACAAGAGTGCTAAATGGACACTATGGTGTACTATAATATGTAAAATTCATCATGCTTAAAAAAAAGTTCAGCATATTTATTAATAAAGCCAATGTCATACTGATGTTTTTCTGTCAAATGTTTGAAAGAAGAAAAAATTGCTGTCTGTATAATATCCTGGTACTATACAGGAATTAACAAATAGCAGTTTTTTAAAACTAAGGTACATTTTTAGTAATGACAGAAAAATCATCTTTAAGATGAATAATATTTACTTTTTGAGCTCAAAGGAGAGTTAACCACATCAATAAACTACAGACTTACAGATTCTTGACCTACCTTTTCTTTGACTAAAGGTCCCCATTTAGGGTCAACATCAAACATTGGATTCTTTTCTAACCACTCAGATAGATGCTTAAGAGGTGGAGCTTTACTACCAGTGATCTGTGAAGAGATGAATAATAAAAAAGGAACATAATTTCTCCCTCAGAATGTTTTTTCATTACGCAATGCAACGATAGTGCTAACTATCTGTACTTTGTTTTAAATACTCTACATACCATCTAAACATGTTTCTTACAAAATAGTTGCAATTAATCAAAATAGTGTCTTAAAGTAAAACACAAAAATATTCAAAATTTCTTTTTTACAATAAAACAAAATGAAAATATAATGCCAACCCAATTAATAAGCCATGTAGATCTACTTATTATTTCATCATTTAATACTGTTTCAGCTTAACCCAATCTGCCCAGGCATCATTTACTGTGCATGTCACAAGGTTTTAGTGGTTTACATTCAAAATTTTATTAAACTACTTATTGTACCACCTATATTAGCACAGCTAACTCCCTCTGCTATTCCTGCTCAATCCTTACTTTTGAGAATTGGCAGGCTCTAAAAGAAGAACATCAGCCATGGGGAGGAAGGGTGGGAAGTGTGAGTAATCAGAAATGCATTTTCAGCATAAGAAGAATGTTAACTTCCAATTTTATAGCACAAAATCTTAGCTAATAATCCATATTTTAATAGTATACAAGTTTTAAGTTCTTAATTTTATAAGGCAATATTTAAAAAAAATCCTAAATTTCCCCTAGTGTGAAAAATTTTCTATAGGCATCCAATCTTCTCTATTTTATTCACCACCCCTTCCAAGTACAAAATTTAATGTAAATTACTCACTATATACTCAGACAAACCATAATTTTTATAGCTTTCAATTTTGTTTGGTTACAGAGCCATCAAACAGAAAATTAGACCCCTCTTGACACAACTACTTGTAACATCCTTTCAGGATTTGTTAATAGTTCTTTCTTACGTTTAATTATATATCATCTATTACCAATAGAAAGCCAAGGTTTTCATCTATCAAAAGACATATTACATTACATTGTGTTCTAAACAGACAACTCAATTTCTTTTTTAGTATAAGCTTCATTCCCATGGGAACGATAATGACCAGCTTGGATGAATTTGTAACGGCTCTTTTCGCACAGGTAGAAAGCCAGAAAATTTGTGATAGAGGAATTTGTTTGTCTACTTTTTGCATGTTATTATTCTATGTTCTTTGGTGCATTATTTAATCAAATAAAAATTATTTTGTGCATTTACTACCATTAGCATAAAAAAAGTAGAGTTGAGTTTCATTGGCAGTTGACAGCAAAAAAAAAGTAAAAATGTAAAAATATGGACCTCTTTACAATTTGAAGTCATTTTAGAAAGAAAAAGAGGGTAATTTAGATTTATCGCTTTTTTTTGTGGTTATAAGGTTGGTCAAATTGACCAACTTTGAATAGAGTTAGGGTAAAGAAAATAGCAGATAAAATATAAAGTTTTACTGAAAACAAATATTTGAAATGTATTTAGGTTTTAGAGAATACACAAATGAAATTTGAGATTTTTGAGATGAAGAAAAGTATTTTTAATCTTAACACAAAAATCACTTTGCATACGAACTATTAAGAAATACACAATATATTCACAAACAAATCTTTTTTTTAGTTTATCAAAAATAATTCACTCAAAAATATTATTTTTTGGATATGAAAGACTTGTAATGTTTACTGAAAGACTGACAAATTTTGTGAAGATACACATATTATATTAAAAGTTAGTAGTATCAAATCTGTAAAGACTTTGAAGGAGTACAAAGAGGTCATGTGGTTGGTCAAATTGACCAATTACTATTTTTTACAAAAACAACAAACCTTTTTTCCAGTAACTCTGTTAACAACAGACACATTCTCTTCCCCAGTAAGTTTCATAGGGTCCAATCTAGATGGATCCAGACGTGGACGACGGCCACGTCTTCGTCCTTCTGGAAGCTCTAGTAGTTCAGTCTGAAAAAAAAAAAAGTTTTATTAAACTACTCTAGTTATCCACAGACCTATAAATCAAGGTGATAATCCATTCTCATTATAAATCAGTTCTATATTACAGAATTATTCCACACTAAAACTGAAATATTTTTACAATGTTGAATTTAAAATGAATATAAAAACACAATGAAAATTTTGAAACTAATATCTGAAGTGAATATGGAAGGATAATAAAAAATTTTCACACATGATGTGTTACACATTAGAGTAAAAAACAGTGGTTTCAAAGAGTGAAAAGATAAATAGTCAAATCACAGAAGGCTTACATGGGGTGGCATATTGGATAATGGACTAAAAGCCATAGCAGCAGCCGCAGCAGCAGCCAAGTTAGGGTTAGAAGCAATCAGTTCAGGATGTTCATCCATCCATTTCTTTAGATCCTGTCGTACTGCTGCAGCTTGTTCTGCTAATGAGATATTACTGGAGTGCCCAGAGCTTTCATCTGCTTTGGAGCGTATGGGAGATGAATCTGGAAAAATTTATTCATTTTTAGGTTTGGGTCAGAAAATCTGTGCTCAAACACTAGTGAAAAAAATATGCAATACAATTATTTTGAAAATAATTATTCTTTTGCATTCTTACTTTTGATTGCCTCCTACGTAAATTCAGAAATCTGATTTGTTATACTTTTATTCCACATATGATTAATTCTACAGTAAAATTTGTTTTTATGCTTGTTTCTTAACAGGTTAATATTCCTTACATATCAACTAACCTTCTGTCAAAAAAAATTCCATTCACAATAATTTTAACAATATTATAATAATTCTTATTTTTTTTATCTGCTAGTTTCAAGTTTTCATCCTTTATACACTTAAGAAGACATAACAATTTTAATACCTAGCTATAGGCCTCTTAAACTCCAAACAGGTTAAGTTATAAAGTGATTTTTTTTCAGTGCTAACTGCGTTTGCACTATCTGTTAAAAACACCCATTCAAGATAGACAAACTCTACAATGTAAACATATGACTGACCAAACATGACATTCTAAATTAATCACATTAAATAAAGTACATGCAATAACAACTCAAAAGTCACCAACATCATAATAAAGAAGTGGAAATTGTATTTATAAAACACCTATGTCCCCACTTTGATCTTAACCTTCATAAGCTAATCAGGTCTATAACTTTGTACGCAATACCTGTTGTATATGTTTGGTCAAAATTCATCCATCCAAAGATGAGATATACTGTCTACAACATCAGGAGAGATGGACAGGGGCAAACCAATATTCCCCCTTACTGCTTCACACAATAGTAATTCTTTGGTCAGGTTTATATTACATACAAAACATTTGTTGTTGCAAACTAGCTATTTAACAAGTCAGAAAACTATTTTGGAAACCCACCTTTTTTCACCCTGGAACTTCCTGATGACTCGGTGTTATGAGGATGAACAGAAGATAGTAATGACGATGACAAACCAACATTTAAAGTACGGTTTCTAAGATGCCAGTCCTGCTCGTCTGACTGTAATTAATGACAAATTAACATTTCATAGAATATTTCTGAAGCTAAATTTTTTGGGATAATTTTTGAATACTACTTGAAACAGATAAAATTCTAGTGTTATTACACACACACACATTTTTTGTGATACCAGTGAATATCTGATTCAAAATACAACTGGAGACACAAATAAGGTTTACCTCTTTTGATAATATATTGTACTTCATTAATCCTTACATTCATAAACACATTTCTTTTGGAGAATTTAGAGGAATTGTTGTTTGAGAACTCATTAATAACAGTTGTATTCTAAACTGTTTTTTCCATATTATTATCTTCTTCAGTTCTTTACAGAATGACATTTTAAAATGAAAGTACAATGCACATCCATTCAAAGCATTTATTAAGAATAAATACATTCTTCTTTTACTAATGGCATAAATGTACAGTCTTCAGATGATAATCTAAAACCTAATGATTCAATGCATCTTTCAACAGTTAAATTTAAGACTTTTGGAAACTGACAAAGTATACTGTACATTGCCAAAATACACACTTTTTTTTTCTCTCTATTGTACTTGGGACAAATATTGCTTTTGTTAATCTGACAAAATATTAAAAGTGTTTCACTGGCTGAAAGTTGATTGTTTCACAGAGCAAAAAAACAAAAAAAACAACAAAAAACAACTCATTCTCCAAAACTATATTACCTACAGTTTGTATAATGATGTGATAAACTCCAATTTAATAAACAATTATTTTTCAAACTATCATTTAATTAAATTTTTTTCTTCTGAACTCATGCAGGGGAAAGTGAAGTAAATTGGTCTTCTTTGGTATAATGACTATCCTTATATATCATTAGTTATGAAATGTTGCTATCTAGAATGAATTATATTTATGCTATAATATAACACTGGAAAATAATCACACTGTAACATTATTTTTTTGTTTTTTATGGCTTTGATCTAAACTAAGGGTTTAGAAGTTTTCATGGTTTCAAAGTGCACACATATATCAGGGATTTTCTCTTTGCTGAATTCAAACAATAAGTAATTATGGACAGCCAAATATGCTGTAAAAGAAACTGTTCAAGTTTGCCATTTTTTTTTATAATGGGTGATTGTTTTATAATAAATGGCTGAGGGTAAGGTGGCCCCAGTTTTATGACCTGTGACTTTTTTTATGGTGAGTGGCCATTTTTCACCACACTAGTACACCCATTCTTTTACATCATTGCCCTAGATAATTTACCACTTGTGCATGATCCTCCATGTTCCCAATCCTTGCCAAAAGCATTTAAAGGTTGATATAAGTGGTTTAAATGCAGTTTCTAATTGCAACATTTATTTAAATCTAGCAGAAACCTGCAATACATTTGCGGCCAAATTAGTATCTTTATTGGAACAGTACTTCTTTAAATACAGGATTTCTAGTGTAATACAAAAGAATTCTAGTAACAGACACTAAAATCTGCAAGTCCACTTGCCTTAGTCCAAACGTTAGTTAAGCCTTTATTAAGTACAGCCTATATTCAATAAATAAAGAGATAAATTAACACTGTAACTTGCATAAATTTTTTGCTTTAATTCAGTTACGGCTCAACCTTACTGCACTTAATACTATCAATAAATAATCCCCTAATATTATTCTACGACCTAATGTTAGACCTTTTGAAAAACGTTGATAGGCTTTTAATATGTTGTATAAAATGTATATTTATGAACTCAACAATTTAACAAAGATACGTTTCAAATTGCAAAACAGGTGCAATTTTTTATACATTTTAGTCCAAATATATCTTTAATTTTTGATCAGTCTTAGACTACTCGCTTCTAATTGACAGGAAGCCAAACTACTTAAATTATGTAATAAGTTGCTATGACCTAACTGAGTGACCGAGAGACACAGACAGACAGATACACACTGTATTTTATAGTATTAGATTGCAGTTATGAGTTAGATGGGAGCCATTTTACCTTATCTCGGAAGTTTGTTTTATCCAACTTATACGTCAAATGGCTCCCGACCACACTAACTCAAGTGTTTTCAATATCTCAAAAACGTTAATGCCAGTCATGGTTTTCACTAGAAATTATATGTATAATGCATAAGGGTTTCTTTTAAGACCTTTTGCTTTTTCATGACAGCCATCTTAATTCATGAAAACTGAATTCAAAATTAATGTGGCTGTCTTACCATACATTCCCCTACAGTGATTAGAATTTAACTTGAAAAATAAGCTTCTCAAGTCTAAAAAAATTAATTCATAACTTTCACATCCCTGAATAACCCCATCTTGAAAGTGGTATTCCCAATGGAAAAATATATTAACCCTTTAAACACAGGCAGATAGAATAACCATCCACTCAACTAGGAAGGATGTTTACGGTATTTTGTACACAAAGAATGACATCATTCTAATTATGTCTTTCTGATAAAAACATTATTTATCTATAGTAGTTATATGCACTCAGATTGTTAAAACAATTTGAGTGCAAGGTGATTTTCATTTTAAGTATAAAAATACTTTTCTTCATCATATATTTTTCATACTTCATTTGCATAAACTCTAGAAGCTCATAAACGAATATCACGAGTTTTTTAAAGTAAATGTTCATATATTTTATTTTTCATTTTCTTTAACTTGTTACTAAATAGCCATTATCATCAACCTACAATACAACGGAATGATTAAAATTAGGACATAAAAAAAAACATCCCTTTTAATTTTTTGTAGAATATATTTAAAGATATTTTGCTTATAATTGTAATTTTAGGTCTTTCCCTTTTCACATATAGTTAATTTTTAATATTTTCTTTTCTATTCTTGTCCTTTACCACTTATTATTCATCTCGACACAAGTCAATGGTGCCCTTGAGGCATATTACAGTTTTGTTTAGCGTGTAATATCTTAAGCCTTGAGAATGGATGCAAAGTATGATGTATATTTCAAAAATGATTAAACCTTTTAATTATGCATTTCAAAACAAACCTAATATATAAGAGTAAGACCTAACTACAATTTAAACTGTATCTCTAACTATAACATATTTAGGTAAGAAAGAACTGTAAGTGCTATAGTCAATCAACTAGCCAAAAATATTAGTCAGTTAGATGTACTCTGTGACAACAAGTTGATGCCAATTTCAAATTAACCACTGTTAGATTATATCGTACAACAAGCTCTTTCTAATGTTTATACACGTGTATGTAACATCTACATGGAAACTCTACAGCTCAAATAAATATGATGAAGGTGGGCATGGCAACTGTCAGGAGTTGAACAAAATTATTACTTGTTTCACCTGTATACATTCAGAGAACTTTGAAACGAACGAGTCATAAGGTTATGTAAGCATCTTATTGTCTAGGTGTACCTCTACTCAATTGCCATTGTATTATTGAAGATACAGAGAATCAAGGTAGAGAATTTTCAAAGCTTGTTGGTCACATAACATCTATGTTTAAGTAGCTTATTTAAAGGTTTCTTTATAAATAATGGACTTAAAACTTAGATAACATAAAACTTTGAATCATAACATATGTATAATGTTAATTTAATTCACGTACATAGATATTAAAGGTGTTTAATTAAATTTTGAATGTAACAGTGACTTAAACAGAAAAGTATTTAAAAGCGGTATCCTTCATGAAAGGGTTAACTGAATACATTACTCTTGTTTGTCATACTTATCTCTGTACATAAATAATGAGACTGATATAATTTTTCTCATTTAGAATTAATCACCAACAACCAAAAGCAAGTTAGTAACTATGCAGAAAAACATTTAGGTGCAAATTAAAACCAAATCACAGTTTACAGGTTTATATCATTCAATATTATACAATATAGTTACCTTAATTTACTCAATTATTTTTGGAATCAATGTACAGAGAAAAACACAAAGCTTTTTGCATAAATTCAAAGGTTTCGAAGTTGATATTAGCATTTACATCAATGGCATTTTTCACTTGATCAGACTATACAAAGTTACTGTCAAGTATTAATACACACTAAAGAGCCATAGCAATATCAGTATAATTACTGAAGTACATGAATAAATGGTGAAAAGGTCAGGAATAAAACTACAGTACTTATTCTAATAAGCTATATCACACAGAATTTTGCACACATAAAACACACAGAAGGAATGAGAAAATTTCATAAATAAGAAGTAAAATTCATGCATCAATTGAGATTTAGGAGAAATGCAACCCCATCTGTTCTCAATAACTAAACCTCAAATTTTAAAAAGTTATACTTTCCTCTCTACTACGATTACTGTATTTAAAATGATAATTATAATTATCTAAATTTGTTATGGCAATATCACTTATTTGAGTTATAATACCATGAAATGATTATGTAGACCATACATGCTGTTTAGAAACATTCTGTAATAATACCTTATGAACAATAAAATAACTTAATATTTAAGTTTCACAAACGAGAAATGGCAAACTTCAGATCACGGGATAACAATTTCTTTTCTATTTCATTTGAAGTATGATCAGCAAAATGAGATATAACATCATTAGAAATGTCTCAATAATTATAATCATTGCATCCAAGTTTGCTGTCGACCATCATAAGGATCATCAGCTTGCTTTATTGGACACTTTTATACATGACAATGAAGGCAAATTTGAAAGTGAAGTTTCTCATAAAGACATTTACAGGTCCATATTTTTATTTAAATAGTTTTATCACATCACTGGGGGTGCAAGCCAGCACAACTCGGTGCCGGTCCAAAGCCCGGATAAATGGGGATGGTTGACGTCAGGAAGGGCATCCGGCCGTAAAAACCCTGCCAAAACCAAATGACAGTTCATTTGAATGTAGTCTCGGAAAATGCCATGGCATCCCCTGAATGCGATGCGCAGGGATCTCGCCTGACCCATGTGAGAAGTGAGCGAGGGCTACCACGTCAAGGACGGGCGCGGCCAAAGAAGTAAGTCCAAAATCTAAGAGTTGGAATGCTGAACATAAAAAGCATGACAGGAAGGGGTAGAGAGCTGGCAGATCTGATGGAGAGAAGAAAGGTGGGAGGGTTGTGTGTGCAGGAGACGAGGTGGGGTGGGGGGGACAAGTCGAGGGACATTGGTGCAGGATGTAAGCTCATCTACAGGGGAGTAAACGCCCAAGGGCGGAACGGTGTAGGCATTGTACTGGACAATAAGTGGAGGGAGGATTTTGGTGAGCGTGGGAAGGAGGAGCGATAGGATAATGAGTTGGGAGTTGGAAGTGCGGTTCTAAATATGGTTTGCACATACGCTCCACAAGTGGGATGTACTGAGGAAGAGTTCTGGAGACATCTGGACGAAGAAATAGAGTCGATACTGCAGGAGGAAAGAGTGTTTCTGGGAGGGGACTTGAATGGGCACATCAAAGCAGAAAGAGGGGTACTGCCCAGGGTACACGGTGGATGGGGTGTAGAAGGGAGAAACAGGGAAAAAAGAAGAAAAAAAGAAATAGAGTCGATACTGCAGGAGGAAAGAGTGTTTCTGGGAGGGGACTTGAATGGGCACATCAAAGCAGAAAGAGGGGTACTGCCCAGGGTACACGGTGGATGGGGTGTAGAAGGGAGAAACAGGGAAAAAAGAAGAAAAAAAAGAAATAGCGACCCCGTATAGATACGGGAAAAGCTACAGAAGAAGAAGATCACATTACTGGTGAAAAAAAATTCAAGATTTTGGTTCTTTGTGCTTATGTGATTTCTAGCATATTTGAATATCTGCATAAGGAACTAGATAAAATATTTTGTATTGAAAAATGGTTTTCCAGTCAATTCTGTTGATAACATCATACAAGAATATTCAGAAACAGTTAAAAAACACATCTATAATGTACCAAAAAATTACATAAGCATTTTCATAGAACTTAATCCCTAATACATTTACATGTAATTTTTAGACCAGAATGAAGATGCAAGTTTTTTTGGATTTAAGGACAAAATATTCTCTAATAGCATCAAAAGTAGTTTATGAATTTAAGTGTCCTAAATGCAGCTCTAGGTATACTGACTCTACTACTTAATAACTAAAAACAAGTCTAGTACAAATGATCATGTTCTGTGAGGCTGTGATATAGTAACACACTCATCTATGTTTAAGATTCTGTCTAAATGTAACAATCAGAGAAAGCTTTGCTTCAAAGAAATATTGTTAGTTCAAAAACTATGGCCTGAACTGAATGTAACTAGTTCATTGTTAAAAATATAATTGTGTGTCTTTTGGTATGAGTTAACAACAGAATAGAATGGCAAAAGTTTTTTTAAGTTTTCTTTTTACCTTTACTCTGAAGAAGTATGAAAGCTAGTAAGATTAATAAATTAGAGTCCCTTAATTACTTCCTACCCCTAAATTGTTTAATGTTAAGAAGGCAGTGGATTTTGGTCTTTAGTTTTAGTTTGTCTTGTCTATTTAAGTGGTGGCACTGGGATTTGCAGCATGTTAAATTGTAGTATGATTTTTATTTTACTGCAAAACAGGAGTGTACAATTTTGTATTCCTAGTCCTGCTCAAAGTATTAATGTAAAAACTGTAATAATGTTTGTTTAAGTGGGTGAGTAATATGTTCAAAAAACTTAAGTCTTTATACCTTTTAGCATTGAAATGTTTCATTGCTTTTCATAGTGTGGTTTATCATTTTGTCAACCTTAAAATCTGTTATTATTTTAATTTCCTAACAATGAATACTGTAAAACAGCAATATGGATATTCAACTTTATCTCACGTACAGAAAACAGAAACAGTATGTTAAATATTGAAAAAAATCAATTAATTTTAAAATTTCAAGTACAGTTTCATATTTATTTTTAGCCTTACTATTAATGATGTTTATCATTCAAAACAATATCCATAAATTGAAATGGTAAAGAAACTAAGAAATTTTAAAGACTTACAAGACTATTAAACATAAATATGAATTTTAAAGAAACAAATTAGTAATACTGATTATACCTACACAAGTAATTGGATTTTAACTCAAAATGATTTTTCTTAAATGTAGATAAAAACAATTGGACATATTATGTCAATTGATAAGACAACAAATTTGAAATATTTTTGGAGATCATCTCATGAAGTTATATTTAACTTTTCTGATTATACTCTAAATGAAGTAGATAAGAAAGAGTTATCCAACAGTCTGAAGTTTGCCTTACTCCTGTTGAAACTTAAAATATGAAATTTATCTTCTACTACTTAATCAATTATCTTATGATACTAATTGATTGTCATAGTTTATTGATCATTTGAGTTAACTGCCAAGCTCTAACTGCAGATGACTCCTAACAAAATCTTAATTTATAGTACATTGTTAAATAAAGACAGCTAATAATTAAACATATTGTAGCATACTCTTAACAAAAAATAACATTTTCCCTACTTATTTATCCTTTTTCGTTTTTGAAAATTATAAATGTAAATCACATTGAGCTTTCATTTCCTGATTAAGTTCTAGAAAGTAGCATGCTAGTCATGCATAAAATGTTAGTAAACAAAACATTTCCAGCATAATGAAAATAATATGTCTAGTAATAATTAGCTTAATTAAACCTCAAAATTATAATTTAGTTTTTCTTACATAAACTCTTATCATACTATTACTGATATATATATATATGTGTGTGTGTGTGTGTGTGTGTGTGTGTGTGTGTGTGTGTGTGTGTGTGTGTG
>NW_013666883.1:200143-203511 GCF_000517525.1 Limulus polyphemus | reverse complement strand
CTATACTATTACTAGTATATATATATATGTGTGTGTGTGTGTGTGTGTGTGTGTGTGTGTGTGTGTGTGTGTGTGTGTGTATAGGGCTTGTTTTTGGAAATTTTTATATTAGTAACTGATTTTGTTTGTGTGGTGACTTATAATACATTTCCAAATGGCAATGTAAAGAATGTAAGGTAAGATCATAAACACACCATATGTTGTTTAATTTGCAAAATAATAGTTTTATATAATATGAAAACGTTTTGATATGTTTAATGTATCTATAATGTGAGTCAAGACACAACACAATACTGTTGAATTTTGTGTGAACTAATAAAAAAATATGCCTACCTTACAGGATCTTGTGGCATGTAATAACTGTCGTTCTTCTTCTTTAGACTTTTCAAGAGACTGCAATAGCTCCATATGTTGGCGTTGCCGTTCCTGCTCAAGTAGCATTTCCTGCTGTTTCCTGGCTTGTAGACTCAGAGCTAAAGCATCAATTTTACTTCCTATCCTGCCTCTACCCCTGACCCTGCTTTTACCTCTTCCTCGCCCACGACCATTTGGACTAGGCATTCGAGGGCTTGACTGACCTCGGTTGTTTGGAGAGTTTCTAGGTGAACCCCTGCTACAGCGAGTAGGAGATCTGCCACGGGGTGTAGAATGATAGTTCACTGAGGAGGTTAGACTTAATGGCAGAGAACTAGAACTGAGATCCATGGGGGCTGAGGGTGATCCAAGAGATTCTGGACTTGAAGGTGTAAGGTTTGTAGGAGTGCTACCAGCATGTGTTGGTGTGGGTTTAACTCTAAGATCAAGTGTTCCAGAGCTAGCTGAAACTCTAGGTGCTGAGCTTTGGTGAGCTGGAGGAGGACCACTGGTAGAAGCAGTTGAAGTAACACCTGTAGATGTCACAGTTGAGGAGCCCTCATCAGATGTACTATGATCTTCCCGTAATGGTGTCCTTAGTAAAGAGGGTGGAGGAGGAGGAGGAGCCAGAAATTGGTGTTGCAGTTGTTGATGAAGCTGTTGTTGTTGAAGACTGTGGGACACCAGAGCACGTAGCTTTGCTAAAATCAGGGATAGAAATAATGCAATGAAATTACATTCACTCGAGGGAAAACTATCAGGAAGATTACATTCTCTGATGAATTTTTTTTCATTTAATCCATGCAATATGTTCACTTTCACTGGTCATAACTAAAGGAATACGGATGGCCCAGGCATTCCTGATTGAGAAAGCCAACTAAAAAGATGAAATTCCTCAAGCAAAGTTAAATTCCTCAGGAATGAGGGAATGTAAAATATGTAATATTTTAGTCCCTGAAAATTAAGAGTAATCATGTAGAAAGTTTTGTCTTAATGAACAATAATAAGAATAGCTGCTATAATGACAACTTAAAGTCAACATTTTTCTAATCTGAAAAGATATTTCTAATAGCTACCTCCACATGTAGAAATGCCATCTTCCTTTGCATGCCACTAGCCTGAAAGTAACTCCCATCTAAGTACATGTGTTTAATTAAACTGCACTGGTGCATGACATCATCATGCAATAAAAGCCCACCACCAATAAGAGAGCAACACAACCTCCATGTACAGTAACTCCCCATATGCATTTACACTCAGAATAACTTCATTCCCAGACAAGGCAAGAAAAAACAAAGGTGCACCAGAAGCAAAGAGGTTGGATGGAAATGTATGAGGCAGTGAGTATCTAAGTATTTATTGGAAATAAATTTTCAGATTAGGATAATGTTAACTTCTGACATAAACTCACCTCCACACAAAGAAATGCTAGAATACGATGTTGAAATGATGGAGGGTCTGATGCAAAAAAATTCAAAACCTAGATGAGCACCCTTCAAAAAACACCTAGAAGGAAAACCAAAGGAGTGTGACAATTGATGGTAGGGGTTCCACAGGGCACACCCATGGGAGACTGCATTTTGTCTCAACCAGGATACACTCTTTGCCTAGAATGAGGAGGAGGAAGAAGTAGATGAGCTCCAAAACAAATAGAACAGGCAAAATGAGAACATGACCATCCAAGCACTTCCATACAAGTAGCTGGCAAACCAGTATGTGTAGTGTGTTTGGGGTGCAGTCAGACCTAACAATGAGTTCTCACCCTGAGTCTACTGAACAGGAGTTGCCACTTCTCACTGTATTGTGCTAAGCCCAACTGGTGAGGATTCTTTATGGTTACAACCAATGCAGCAAGGAACTGTTAAGTTGCAAGAGTTTCCTGTGCTCCACTCAAAGAAAAAGGGGGAGAATTTGCATGGGGGAGATCTAGAGAAGTCCATGGATCCCCATTGTACCACAAGCCGGAAAGATCTTTTACTAGTGACAGTGCAGTAGGTGACCATGAATCCCTATTTTTAAAAGTTGGCAAGTACAAACCAAAGAAGTAGGTAGACACTTCCTTGGTGTTGGCTTTTTCCAAGGTATCTGACACATCGCAACAGCAGACTGGGTGAAAAAAAAAGAAAAAAAAGACATGGTTGGAGAAGAAAAGGAAATGGGAAAGGAGCAAAGAGAAGTGGGAAGAAAATGACAAATGACTGTTGGCAGAAAATGAGACCAATTGCTGGAAAAGAGGAAGAGAGTGGTACCCACAGGGATGGATGTGACAGGATATTCATTGAAAAGAAGAGAAATAACCAGACATTAGGTAGTGATAGGACCAAAAAAAAAGACCTGAAACATTAATGGGAACATAAGAGGTAGACTGAAACAGGTGAGGAAAAGGAGTCAAAGGGCAACGATGAGAAAGATTAGGACTGAAGTCATACAATTTCAGTCCAATCTCCAGTGAGAAAAGAATACCACTGAAGTTGTCCAAGCAATGAAACTGATAAAGACCATAAACACAAGGAAGAGGAAAGTGTACAATAAAGAGAAATGCAACTTGACCCAAAGATCCCAACAGCAGGAGAACAAAGAAAGGAGGAACAGAACATAAGTGGAAAAGGCTAATCTGGCAAAGAAAAGGAAATAAATGTTTACAGAAAATTCTTCTGGAGCATGATGAAGTGCCTCGAATAAAAAATGGAGATATGAAAGTGATGAGAAATGGATGAATACATGAAAATAGGGAACCAGAAAATGTAACAGAATGCAAGAGGCCTGATCTCCAAGCTGGTCATATAGATACCAAAGACAGGGAATCTAGAAAGGAAAGTAAAAATGTTGCAAGTCAGGACAAAAGTCACATATGCAAGGGGGACAAATCAGTAGGGCATAAATGATGAGCTGTTAGAGAAATAACAAAAATCCTAATAACAAACAAAATATAAACCCCCAAGAATTAGGTTACATGGAGTGCAGAATGGGTAATATTAACTCTTTGGTTACTGGTCCTTAACCCAATACTCTCC
>NW_013666883.1:199204-200122 GCF_000517525.1 Limulus polyphemus | reverse complement strand
CCTTTTACTTCAGCACTGGTCCTGCCATCTATGATTGGTATCTAAACCTTTTTCTAGTCTGTTTCATTCATAAAACTGCGTCTGGGCGTGTTAAACATCAGTTGTAAAACTTTTAGCCAATCCTAGTCGAAAGTGTCAATTTCAGTACCAATTATTCCAATTGCTGTATCTCCCATCTGACAAATCATAGGATGATAAGGAAAGCAAGTGATGAAACGTTGTTCTCTGGATTGTACAATATGAATATGGGTGGTGCTTATTATAGTAACTGCCATTTTATGTAGAGGTTGTATTTAGTACTGGCCAATAGGGCTTTTCTATAAGCGTTAGAAAAGGTGCTTCTGGAAAAAACTGCATGGGATGTACGTGACTTTTATTATTTTTATATAGTAGCTTAAGTCATGCTGCACGGTATATCTGTTTATATTAATCATTATATTGAAAAATTAACTCAAAATAGATATATTTTTTAGGAAAGAAGTTGATCCATGATTGTTAGGGTTAAGAGTTACCAAGTGGCGAGTGCAAAGTCTTTACATGAATTAGACTTAGGACTTTGAACTGAAAGAGTTTGTGATTTTTTATATTCTTTTGAATTTAAATTTGTAGTTTTAAGTTCAATAACTTAGCATAATTTTATATTTAGTTCATAATAATAATAATATGATTCAGTATTTAGAATGATAATATTTGTACGTAATATTGCTAGTACCAGTACCACATAAGAATTTTATATTTTTTCATCTTACAATCTTTGCTTTGTAGTAAGACCCACACTTCTGTTGTTATTGCGTTAGATTTAAAACAGTAACTGATATATATATATATATATATTTAGTTTATTCTGATATTTTGCAAATGGTTCAAACTCAGTGTACAAGTGACAACAATAAAACCCACATGTTGGTTGTGAAACAG
>NW_013666883.1:189139-199118 GCF_000517525.1 Limulus polyphemus | reverse complement strand
CTTTGTAATTTATAGTGTCTGTATCGTTTGGTAATCTCTTCTAACAGGATGTATCAGGTAACAAGGGGTCAGGCTCAGGTGGTGTTTATTGAAACCACCTGTACTATAAACTGTTACATACATTCATTAGTAGTGGCAATTAGTTTTGTCTCTATTCTGAAACAACATACACGGACATATGTTGAAATAAACTTGTTTGAAAGTTCAAAGAAATGATATTCAAGTACCGAAAAGCTTTCTTACTATCATATCTACAGTAATGTTCAAATGCGCATGCACTCGGTTGAACGAGAGTGACCACCAAAAGGGGTGAGATAGTTTACGGACAATGGACAAAGTTCACGCTGCTGACCCCACGGTTTATTCGGCACAATAAACACAAAAGTACGACTGCAATGAAACATAAACATAAATTTGAAATAAAAATATTTTTATGAAACAAAATTAAAATGTTTTTATGTACATACATAAACATGAAATCCTAGTTAAAAATAAAAATTTATTGTTTAGGTTTATTTACAAACATTATTTACGGGTCTGTATATTACTTGAAACCATAAGAAAGATATTTATAAGAAATTATTACGATATTCATATTTGCTACAGATTTGAACTTATTACTGTTAATGTTTTAGTACATTATTTTGAAATCCCAAAAAATTGTATCTTCCATAAAATGCAAATTTTATCTATTTTTAATTTTTTTTAATAATCATGTACTCATTTCCTAATGTAAGTTTCCAAGATATTAAAGATCATAATGCAAAAAAACTAAATTTATTAAAAGTAATAGGCTTTATGTTTCTTAAACTACCTATCATACATTTATCAAAGTTCTTATGAACTTTTGAACATAATCGTCCACTAGTTTTATTGTTGGAATGAAATATAGCAAGACTTGCATTGCCTACTAAGAAAGTTAGTAGCCGGTAGTCATCGGGTTAAATAGCAAGGATGTAACATAACTAATGTAAAATTTTGTTCCAAAAATAAAACTAATGGATGAAATTGTTTAAAATTTGACATGAACTTTCCTAAACATATGTAGTTTCAGAAAACTATTTAATTTTGATTTTTTTTCTATTTTTACTAAAAATTTGTCATTTATTGTAGTTTTTTTTTCACTCAGACTGAAGAGTTCAAGTGCAAGGTAATTTTCATGTTAAGTATATTTTTTTTTATCTTACTGTTTTCAAATATTATTCATATAACCTCTAGAACTTCCTAAATGAACATCAAAATTTTTTGTCTACCATATCATTAATTGCAGCTATTATCACCAATATACAGTGCAATTAAATGTTTAAATTAAGAAATGTGAATATATAAATACCTTTTAACTATTCATCAATACTCTTAAAATATATTCTTAAGGTTATATGCATAACTTCACATCTTTACTTTTTAATTATAGTTTATTCTTAATATTTTATTTTCCTTTTCTGCCCTTTACTGTTTATTATTCATGTCAACACACATGAATGGGTGCTGTGGGCAATATAATGGTAACATTAGCATAAATACTTTAGCCTCCAGCAAAATGTTTTTTCTCTTGCTAACTAACTCAAGCCTTGTGGAGCAGGTTAAATTTGGAATATATCAAAAAAATTATTAAACCTTTGAAATATGAATTTTAAATCATAAATAATAGATAATTAACTGAACTATAAAAGTAAAACCTAAATACAATTTAACTTCATCAAACTAATATATATAAGGTGAGAAAAACTAAGTGTTAGTGGGGATGAACCTCCAACATAGATTTAGCAGTTTGATGTGCTTGTTAGTGAGCCAGCTTTACAATAACCACTGACAGATTGTAGTTTAAAATTAGCTCCTTCAATTGGTTATAAACACACCTCAAGTAATAATGGCTGGAGACAGCTTGAATGGGTAATGATGAAAAACTTTAATATAAGTTTAACATAACAGCAAATGTACAACGTTTCGACAAGGTTTTGTCATCATCAGGTATGTTAAACTTATATTAAAGTTTTTCTTCATTACCCATTCAAGCCGTCTCCAGCCATTATTAGTCTCAAAGTGGGTTCCTCATCATCGAATTTACACTTCAAGTAAGTAGAGGGTGGCTTATAATTTACATTTTTAGTATAAAATGTGGGCATGGCTAGTGTCAGGGAGTTACAACATTTGTTTCTTTGTTAACTGAATGGACCCAAAGGAATTTGAAACAAGTGATGTAAATGTAGTTTTGAGTCTAGATATATACATGTACACTGCAGATGGAGTATTATTCAAGCGATAAAAACAAAAGTTATGGGTTTTTTGAGGGCTTATTCATCAAATGATAACAAAACTGAAATTTTATGTATTTTTTTAGATTTATCTTGAAATAAAGGAATTAAAACTTAGATAATATAAAACTTTGAATTATAACGTACATGATAATGCTAATTTCATTAAAATACATTGATAGTAAAGTGGTTTAATTAAATTTTGAATGTAACTCAGTAAAACCTTATAACATGCATAGAAAGGAGTTAAAAGAGTGCACATTAGTTAAGGGTGAAAAGACACAGGAAAAAGATGAAGAAAGGAACTTATCTGAAAATGAAATCAAGAAAAATATTAGAAAGTTAACCTTTCTATTATGGGCTGTGTGAAGTCCACCCAGCTCGTGACCACAAATGTATCCATGAGTAATAATCAATGCTTTTGAAGCAAATGTTTTGTTAAGAAATCTTATCAAATTCAATACAAATGAGAAATTTTAACACATCTGTTCAATGCAATGCCAAGGAAAAGAGTGAAGTTACCATGAGTGTAAGTGCACATGGGGTTACTGCTCATGGAAGTTGTTTCAACCCCTATTGGTGGAGGGCTGTTGTCACATGATGACGTTATCATGCACCAGCACATGTTAAACAAGTGAATTTAGGTGGGATTTACCTCAAGGCTAGAAACATGTAAATTTCATCTGCAGACACACAAGAAAGATGGTATTTTTGTGAGAAGAGGTGAGTTATTGTCTCAGAAATAAACATTCTATCCTTTGTTCAGTAACGTATTATATTCTGAGAACTTGGAGACTGTTATGCACAGAAATGAGTTAATTATATATTTCATCAACACTGGCAAGAAATCTAATAAAAACTAATGTAATTGGCTCATGTGGTATAAAATGATTATATCTATTAAAACAATAAGTACCTAATTCCTTAATATTACATTTAACAGCAACCAAAGGGAGTGTAAATTACCTCTTTCAGCTTCTATTTCAAATCTTCTTCTACGTCTCCTCCTACGACGTCCTCCAAGAGCTTCATTCTATTGAACCAATCCAAAAATATTTTCCAGATTATGCAACAGGTAATGAAACATAGTACTTTTATCAAGGAAGAAACATAAAAAGTGAAATCAATACCCGAAAATACAACATTGAGTCTCAAATGCTGAATTTCTGCAATTCAAATATGGTTCATACTTCCATTCGGTTTTTTTGTGAAAAATATTTATTGTGTTTAAATTAATACAAGAAGTTTTGTAAAACTTTTTCCAATTTTAATTTCATAAGATTTTAAAATAATGTAAATAATAAAAGTTTTCTTCTTGAAAACTATCAATTACAATGTAATAAAAATCAATAACATACATCAACAGTAAAGAATTACAACAAGGAATTGCAACCTACCCCAGGCTGAATTGGGCTGCCTCTCCCTACTCCATATTCTGAGGCAGTAATAAGCATGTCTTGCAGTATTGGTTCTTTAAGAGGTGTCTGATCGGGTGTATGCTGGGATGGAACAGAGGCATCATCACTGAGTTGACTTACAGAGCTAGGTGCAGGGGACACAGCCCTTGGTGACACACTGCCAGGAACTGTGGGTGTAGATGAAGGTGTGACAGATGCTCCAGCTGTGCTTCCCATCATCATGAAGCTTGGCATAAACGTATGCCTTATAATAGGCCATTCATTCTTTTCTACAGCATGACATATGTGCTCAATTCGTATCTGAAGAACCTTATCCTGTTTAAAGAACAGAATACAATATTTCAAACAATACAGACGAAGTTATGAAAATAACTAATGAAAAAATAACATTATATAAAATAATATAAAAAAGTACAATGAAATTAGATGTTTTGGTATAGGCAAAATAAAAATTACTTTTCTACCAACAAGAAACAAAGCTGTAAATTCTAGCTAAATATTATAAATTATTGATTTTATACTTGAGAAATACAAAAAGTAAACTTGTTCCCAACAATACCAAAATTGAAACACACAAATATGAGATTACAGCTCACAAGAAAGGTAGTATTTCATTTTTAAAAATTTCCTGTGAATAATATATCAACACTCTTGGATATAACTAGAACTGACACATACCTTAGGCCAATGTAGAGGATTCCTTGAAGAATGGGCTAGCAATTGAGCCACAGTTGGCTCATTATGATCCAATTCCAAATTGAAACTATCCTGGCTCATAATCTCATCATTTTGGGAAATATCCTATGCAAAGAAATATAAATATAATGTGATTTCTTTATCCCAAATATACTTTACCTTTCAAACATCTTAAAGATAAGAAGTTTGTTTCATAATCAAAATAGTTACATTTAAACTAAACAAATGTATGTAAATATATGATTTACACAGTTACTGTTCAAAAAATATAAAAGACTAGATACAAAAAAAATCAAAACCTTAATTCATTTGTTTGTGTTCAACCAAAACTTTAAAAAGCCTTTAAAGCAAAGAACCCAAGCATGAGTAAGCTATTCTAATTACATGGATTAAAAAGTAATTTTGCCCCACAAAAAAGGCAGAAGTATAAAATACTAAGTATAAAAACAACATTAAACTTTTACACATATACTCTTTCTTTAGAATGTCTAACAAACTTCTTCATTAGTTACATTTACCCTTTCCACATTGGTCATGGGTTAAAAGCCATGTCATTGCGTTTGTTGACTTGCATTCAAAATTTTATTGAACTACTATTTTATGAATTCATGTCATTAAGTTTGGTATCAAACTGTAGATTATAATTCAAATGTTAGTACTATATATTAATCAATTTCTTAATTTAAGAGCAAATATAAAAAAACAACAGATAAACATCGATTTTTGTGTGTCACGTAGTATATTGATTGCAGCACTAGTAAAATTTGATGTTTGTGATGTCAAAATACAAATTATTCCATTTTGTATGAATTAGAAATTCAAATTACCAATATTGACAAGCTAGAATATAAAATAAGAACCTCCTATCTTTTCTATTTGCTGAGATATCGCTTATGTACTGAATGAAACAGTGGCCCCACTCACCTCTTTCCCATTTTGGAAATGGTCTCTTATATACAGTTCTATATATGACATGTGAATAACCAATTGAAATCTCAAAACGTTCCCCTAGTGGCTTTCTCAGCCACTTTAATGTGTTTGGATGCCATCTCATTCTTTCACACCAAGATTTCAAGAAAATAGGTTGTGTCTTTAGTCTGCTCGAAGTTTCATATTTTTTTAGACTGAAATACAGCTTAGTTACTAAACTTGATAAATTATAGTGGAATTCTATGGTACCAATACAGTAATTTATGATTTTTTGGTTATTCAAATGTATATATAAAACCTACAAAAAAATTATTTCGTTTCACAACCTCCACATGCAAAATTTTTTAAGGCTTAGCAAGCTACGACAAGCAGCAAGTGAGTACAAAGGTTGTAACTAAAAGAGATAATTGTTTGCTTTACTTCTTTATTTACTGTTCTATGTTTTAAGAAAAATAATTCAAAGAAGTTATTTATAAATAGTAATAATCTATATATGTATCTAATGTACAATAAATAAAGTGTGACTGTATTTTACAAAATACATTTTGTAGAGACTAAAGGTCAGTTTTATATCATTGGATACCGTAACATAAGTGCACGTGCACCACATCATTGTAACTTCTGTATTGTTAGCCAGGCACAGCTGAAAGGTCACTACAATAAAAATAATTTATATATATAAATGTATATTGTTATGAGATTTAAGATGTTTAGTCTAAACATTTGTGTTTTCGCTTTATAATTTGTAGTCATTCTAGAACGAAAAAGGCATAATTTATATTTATTTCTTTTTTCTTATAGTGGTTATGAGATCGGTCAAATTGATCAAATCCTTACAGATATTCCTTAGTTAAAATAACAGATAAAATATAATTTTTACTTAAGAAACGTTTGATAACTGTCTGGACATTATAAGGATTTTGCATGTGAAATTGGAAAATTTTCTGATGCATAAAAGGATTTTTAATCTTAAAATGAAAATTACTTTGCATTTTTGATGGGGAACATACAAAAAGGAAAAAAGGCATGAGAAAATCATTGCTTTAGAAAAAAAATCAAAATTTAAAATCTTATTTTTCAAAAACTACATACTTATAGGACCTTTAATCTCAAACTTAAAAGAATTTCATCCACTAGTTTCACTCTTGAAAAGAACTTTCACAAGAGTTGCATACATACTTACAGTGTAATTAGGTCGTAGTCAAAGGGTTTACAATACTTACACATGAAAACCAGATAATAAAAAGGCAAGATAATTTCCACGCTATATTATTTAGATGAATTTGGTAAATCTATGGTTCTAAAACTATCAATTATTAAAGTACTTGGAGTATGAATATCTGCCTCATTCTTGTGACAGATTTTTAAAACTAATTTAGTTTTTAAAACCAGAATAAACATATTCCCCTTAATAATATTATTCTTCTTATGATAGTATAAGTACCGACTCCAAGCACACTTGAATAACCAAGCAAATAACTGCAAAAATTATGCATATCAATTTAAGGTCACTTATTAATGGAAATACCTGAAACTCTTCTAAATGAGAAGGAGTATCAGACTTCAAGAAACATGTGTTTGTCTCCCCTTCTAGGTTTTTATCTTCCACTGCCTGGGAAGAAGAGGAAGGTATGTTAGAATTTTCTTCACCTGGAATTTCTGTTGTACTTTCTCTCTCAAGACACGTTTCAATAGATTCAACATCACCTTTGGATGAAGGTGTTTCACTTTCTTCTGCTACTTCCTTGTTTTCTTTCTCTACAGTTTTGTTTTTATCTATTAATGCAGTAGCTTCTTCTTTAGGGGAATGGTCTTTAAGAATATCTTTGTCTTCACTGGTTATATTAATTTCTTCTGACATAATTTCCTGACTTTCTTTCTTTCTTTTAGTTGTTATTATCTGTTCATCTTGTTCGTTTACTTCCGACTTATTTACAACATACTCAATTTTGTTCTCTTCTTCTTTTATATCATCACTGGATATTTCTCTTTTTACATCTCCGGCTTCACTTTCTTCCTTAGTGGATAATTCCTCAGAATTCTCTCTTTTAGGTTGACTCTTCAACTCATCTTCAGACTTTACATCTTTTGAAGGGGTGGCTTTCTCTTCTTTTACTTGAGTCTCCTCTTTAATTTTCAACTCTTCAGGGCTGGTCCCTTCTGCAAAGTTAGAACTTCTGGTTAAGCTGAAATATCTAAATATATGGTAGAGCTCGCAATAGTTTTGAACATGGGTAAAATTTCATATAAGTAACTAGAATGTGCTTTTTTATATATCTATGCTTAATCTTTTTGACAGAAAGAAATAAGACAGTAGCCAATAAGAAAAACAACTAAATACCAAACCATATTAGAATTTAAAGCAAAACTGAGCTTAGTTTTCTAGATGACTGGACAACTGTTATTTTAGAGCAAAACATTAGCTAGGCTATAACTATTACTTCACAAAAAAACTAAATTGTTAATAATACATTTTAATTTCACAAGGAAGAACTGTGCTCTGTGCTGGTCATGGTACAAGTTGTTACCTAGTTATCAAAATACATGACATTATACAATATTAAATATTACCAGATGGTGTTGGTATTTGACTACTGTTACTGAAAGCCTTTCCCTGATGCACTGTTCTTAGAACATCTTTGAATGACAGATTGGGGTCATGAATAAGATGATAATCTAGTCGACTCATGCCATATCTGTAAGTAAAAATGATCATTCAGGCTAACTGTACATGTCTAATCTGATTTAAACTAATAACTTGACTAACATTTTAAATATACTAATGAAAAAATATAATAAACATAACTAATTTATAAAATTCTGTGCTTTTCCGGGAATAGTTAACTCTTTTCATTACCCCAAATTGACCTATATAGTTTCCATACTAGAACTTCAATGTTTCGTGTATCTTCACAAAATTTTGTTTTACAAGCTCTCAATAATCATTAAGTCATTTCTAGACAAAAAAAATCAGAATTTTTCATCAAGTATTTTTCCATGAATATATGGAGTCAAAGTGATTTCCACTTTAAGATTATAAATACTTTTCTGTCTCAAAAACCTTCAATTTTATCTGCATAATCTCTAAAACCTCCTAAATAAATGTCATATGTTTTTTCCAGTAAAACTTTATATCTTATCTGTTATTTTCTCTACCCTAACTTTATACAAGGTTGGTCAATTTGACTGACTTTGTAACAACTGAAAAAAATCTAATTACCATTTCTTTCTTTATAGAATGATTTCACATTGTAATATGAAACTACATTTGATATTCCTATATAGCTTTACACTCATAATAGTATACATCTATATATACTTAAATTTGATTGTTTTATTGTCCTTTGAACCGGTCTAACTACAATTCGTGCCATTATAAGTTGTAAATCATTTGGCAAACATACAGCTCACATTATGCTATCAAATTACATTATGCACGAGCTACTCTACCGCTTCTCGTGTGACATTTTTTATAATTTTTTCTTTTAATTAATCTATCCTTAACTAACTTAAAATGTTTCCTATTTTTACATTTTAGTTGCTTTTAGAATAATAAATAAAGAATACACATGAAAAACCAGAAAAAAGTAGTTACCTTTGTCTTCTTTTTCTTTTAATACTAATGGTAGTACTGTACTAAATTTTCTTATTTAATTAAATAATGCACCAAAGAACACAAAATAATAACATGCAAAAACAGACAATGTCTCATAGCTTTCACAATTTTTCTAACTCTCTAGCTATGCAAAAAGAGCCGTTAAAACTTCATCTAAGCTTGTTGATGTGTTTCCCATGGGAATCAAGCTTGAACTGAAAATGAATATAACAATTTTCTTTGCAGAAAACAATGTAATACGACATGTCGTTTGACAGATAAAAGCCTTGGTTTTCTATTGGTTACAAATACTATAGTATTGAACATCAGAGAGAACTATTGGCAGTTTCTGAAAGAGAGGATGTGTGTGACAGGTGGGTGTTGCAGGAGGGATATGATTTTCTATTTCATGGCTCTGTAACCAATATGGTTGAAAGCTATAATAATTATGCATTGCCTAAGCGATGACGATATTATAATAACTAATTTACATTAAATTTTGTACTTCTTGCAGGAATGGTAAATAAATTAGAGAAGAGAGGATGCCTCGAGAGCAAATGCCACAATTCTTACACTAGAGAAAATTCTAGATTTTATAAAATATTGCCTTATAAAAGTATTAACTTAAAATTTATATACTAATAAAATATGGATTATTAGCTACATTTACATGCTACATTTATTCATATACCATGACAAGAAAGTAGTTTAATTCAATTTTGAATGTAACTCATTAAAGCCTCATGACATGTGCAGGAAAAGATACCCATAGCAAAAGTGTTAAAACTAATTATATTAAAATGCTTATTTCAGCAGACTATGAAGTCAAACTGTATTAAAAAAAACTTTTATTTAACCCCCTCTCCCCAGGTACCCTTTACTGCACATGACACAAGGTTTTAGTGTCTTACATTCAAAATGTTATTAAACTACTTTTTGTTTATGTTTTACCAATTAGAATAGCATAAAAAATTTGCTAATAATCCATATTTTAATAGTATTCAAGTTTTAAGTTCTTAATTCTACAAGGAAATATATAAAAAAAATCTTGAATTTCCACTAGTGCAACACAAGTGACACATTTT
>NW_013666883.1:188083-188908 GCF_000517525.1 Limulus polyphemus | reverse complement strand
GATGTATTGTATTATGTTGTATTCTGAACAGATAAACGTTAATTTCACTCAGAGTAGCAACATCATTCCAATGGGAAGTTAACGACTAGCTTGGATGAATTAGTAACGGCTCTTGTCGTATAGTTAGAAAGCCAGGAAAATTTTAAGAGGTAAGTAAATTTGTCTACTTTTTCCATGTTATTAGTCTATATTCTTTGGTGCATTATTTAATTAAATAAAAATTGTTATGTGCTTTACTATAATCACTATAACAAATCAGGCTACACTCTCCTCGACAGAAAAAGAAGATTTGGTGAGTAATTTATTTCTTGTTTTTCATATTTACTCTATTATTATAAAGTAACTAAAATTAAAAGTACAGATCTTTTTAAGTTATTTAAGACAGGATTAGGTAAAATAAGTAATAATAATATAATTAAAATGGTTCATGAGGCATGTACACAAGCAGCTCATGGGTAATTTAATTCAATAGCGTAACATGAGCTGCACATTCCCCGAGTGATTTACAACTCATAATGGTGCAGAAAGTAGTTAGACACGATTCAAAGGGCAATAAAACAATAAAATTTAATTATAAATAGATGTATATAAACTTAGAGCTACTTAGGATAAATAAATGTAGTTTCCTGTTACAATTTAAAGTCATTCTAGAAAGAAAAAAAAGGTTAATTTAGGTTTTTTTCTATTTTTTATTTGGTGGTTACGAGGTCGGTCGAATTGACCGATCCAGTTTTGAGATGAGATAAACAAAATAATATGTAAACTATAAGAATTTAGTGAAAATAGGACGTTTGAAATGCATTTAGGAGGTTTTAGGAATTACAC
>NW_013666883.1:174425-188073 GCF_000517525.1 Limulus polyphemus | reverse complement strand
AATTACTTTGCACACCGACTATTCAAAACAAATACTCAAAATATTTATGGACAAATCTTTATTTTATTTTATTAAAAAATACTTCACTAAGAAAATGACTTTTTGTATGTGAAAGGCTTGTAATATAAACTGAAAGACTGCCAACTTTCGTGAAGATATAGCCAATATATTGAAAGTTATAAGTATTAAATATATAAAGACTTTAAATAAGTACAAAAGGTCACATGACTCAGTCAAATTGACCGACCCCGAGTAGGGAGAGATAATATTAATATACAAGACGGTCTACATTTACAGTAATATAGCTGGCTAACATACACTATCCTACCAAAAGTCATGGGACACACCTCTGATTGCAGGGAAATGGGTATGATGATGAAATATTTTGGCCTATAAATGTGATCAGTGGTTTGCTCAGTCATTTCGAACTTGTACTCCATACAATGAGTACATGGAAAGAGTTAACGGAGTTTCAGTGGGAAAGGATAGTTTGATGTCATTTGGGAAAAATGTCTGTATGTGCTGTTGTGCAACAATTAAACATTTCCAAGTCAACAACTGACAACGTGCTGAAGAAATGGAAGTCCACAAGAAACAACCAGGTAGGCATAAAGTACTGACTGACAGGAACCAACGTGCCTTGAGAAGGCTGGTTACATCATCTTGCCGTCAGACCCTAGAAAATCTGCATTTCGAGATGTGAGCAGCCACAGGTAATCCTACAAGTGTTTCCACAACACGTCGAGAGCTGCATGCCAGGAATTTTCACAAAAGAGCTGCAGCCCACAAGCTGTTAATAACAAAACCAAATGCACACCATCAATTGGCTTGGGGCAAGGTACCTCGAACCTGGACCGTGGATCAATGGAAATTGGTCCTGTGGAGCGATGTGTCATGCTACACATTCTTCCAGTCTGATAGAGATGTTTGGGTATGGAGGATGCCTGGAGAATGCTTATTACATGAGTGTGTTGTCCCAACAGTGAAGGTTGTAGGTGGTGGTATCATAGTCTGTGGGTCATTCTTGTGGCATGGACTAGGTCCACTGATCACAGTGCAAGGGTCCATTAATGCTGAGTCCTACATTGATGTGTTGAACAATTCTTTGTTCTATATTGTGCCAATTTTATGGTACTGGCCTTTACGCCTTCCAACATGGTAATGCTCCATGTCACAAAGCAAGGATTGTGAATGCATGGTTTAAAGAGAATAACATCGGAACATTGCAGTAGCCAGCACAGAGTCCTGATCTCAACCCAATACAACATCTTTGGGATAAACTGGAATGCAGAATTAGGGCAAGGCCAAGGTGGCCCTCTTCAACAGTGGATCTTACTGATGCTTTAAAGGAGGAGTGGAGCACAGTACCGCTAGCTTTCTACCCGAAATTAGTAGACAGTCTTCCACGAAGCATTGAAGCAGTCATTTAGGCCAAAGGCGGGTCAACACACTATTAATTTCTTGGAATAAAGACATGTTTTAGACATAACTATCCATGCCCCATGACTTTTGGTAGCATAGGGTACTTGATTCTTATCCAAACCTATGTTTAACACATTGTGTTAAGCATATATTAAAAGACAGTAAGTTACATTGAGTATGAACTATATTAAATACAACAATATAGATGCTCTATTCTTACTTTGCAGCACCGATGAGCAAGTCTTTATCATGTTTTCCACACTGCCACCAGTCTGGCAGATCCATAGAAGGCTGGCATAATTTTAGTCTTTCCTCCAATTCAGGATGAAACAAGATTTCCTCCCGAATCTTGTTGAGGAGATCAATTCTCTGGAGACAACGACTGGCTCGCTCCTCTGAGATTGGCTCCACAATTAGTGGAAGTTGAGCTGCAAGCAAAGAGCTTGTTTGAATAACCATTCTACTATTCAAATACTTTAAAATATGTATTTATAATTTTTTTTCCATGTCCAGTTATTTTCAGTTCTCCAAGGTACACATGCATCAGCAAGAGAAACTCTCTCTTTTCAGACTTACTGATGTTTCATCATGAAATGACTGGTATTGAATCACATAACATAACAGAAACAAAAATTCAGGTTTATCCCTATGAGCAATGTCAAAACACACACAGTCACATTTCCTCAATTAGTTTTTACTAGTTTATATTTTATAATGTCCTTACATTAAATATAACACTGCAAAATATTAATTTCAAACCAAACAACAAAGCTATCTTTGAACACAGTTTTTAGTTAACAGGTTATTAACTGGTGATTAAGAAAATTACAAAATAATCATTTATAAATACATCTAATGAATTTTTGGTTATACACAAGACACATCCACACTGAAAAAAAAAAAAATGTTCTTTAATACTTTTTCTGGAATGAGATATATTTTTGTATTTACTAACTAAATGAAAGATGACACACAGAATTTCTGATACCTTTATTAATACCCTTAACACAGTAAGAACAATTTACCTTCTTCATCTGTCAATTTTCTGCCACAAACTCGCTTACACATTGCATAAAAGGCTTTGAAGTACTCTGTTAAAGTATCATCAAACTTTCTATCCAATCTTGCTACAGCCCTGAAGCGATTCCAGACATACTTCTGCTCACTGCACTTGAATTCCACACCAAATGAAGACACAGTACGATAGAAATCTGCTTCTTCTCTCCGAGACCATCTGCTTATAAAAATAAACAACATGTAAGCTATAATTTACTTCATAGAAACCATCACTTGTAAAGTATAAATTGTACAACTTAATTAACAAGTACTGTTTTTGTAGTCTAATGTATGCATCTTAGAAACAAGTATTTACAACTTCTCTTCAATGGAATGAATAAAATTTTATATACTGTAAACCTTTGTAATAGATTTATAAAATATATACATTAACTTCTGAACTTCAAAAGCATTTACAATTCACATACCTACTATTAACCTGTAACATAAATACAAAGGTAAAAGGTTTAAACTTTATCTTAAAAGTTTTCAATTTCAAATAGTGATGCAATATTGAACTTGTAATAATTTAACTGTGGTAAAAGCTATTCTCAGTTCTTCAAGTTGAAAGACAACCAATTAAAAACAAAAAGTTCATCAGGAAGCAGCAGGAATTCCTAAAAGAAACTCATAAAACATTTTAAAAAGTACTATAAATTATGAAGCATTTTCATTATGAAAGATATTTTGCTTAATAATGAACAAGTTTTCACATTTTAAACTACCTTACATATAAAAACTCTCAACTCCTCTCTCTTTCCTAATACTTTACAGTAATAATAAATACCAGAATAGAATATCAGTGTTTTTCTGAGGGGTTCAAAACCCCAATGTACCAATTAAGCTTCTCCATTATCCCCAATTACCTCTATAGCAACCTCAAGTGGGATCTGTACCCAAAAACAAATGCTATTAGGACACTTGCCCACGTGTGCTTTATTTGGTCCTATTAGCTTGTGAGTGAGGATATACGAACAGTTTGAAAAATTGTGCCACCGAGATCCCAAGGGAGAGGTCAGAAACACAAAAGTCAATACCAAATTAATGTTCAATGATTCTCAAAATCTACTCCTAGACCTCCATCATGCTTGGGTGAGTTTCTAGGAGCAAAAAATTTAGCCCCCATGGTAAGGTAGCTATACCATATAAATAAGGCCACCCAGAGTCTGCCTGCTAAGTTTGATCTTGCTAGCTCCAAAACTGTGTGAGGAATTCATGCATAAAAATTCAAACACAATGTTAATTACCAAGATATAATATTTTGCTTCAAAAATTGTTTTTTAAGTGGTTGAAAAATGAGATATATTTTTGTAGCTACCTTTGTTGAAGTTCCTTTTTCTTCAGTTCCCTTTCCTTGATAGCTGCTTCAAATTTTTCCCTTCTTTCCATTCTCTGAATAAAGCAAAATAATAATCTTTTAACTACTTCTTTAATACTATATGGATCATTTATATCTGCATGTTGAAAAAATTAATTTTCCATCAGTACATAGTAAGGAGCTTTAATTTATCATACTATAAAAACAAATAGGTTAAAATTTTAATTTCTAAAATTTATCTTTTAGCTGTGATAAAGAAAAACGAATTGCATAAAATAATAACATATTTAGTGATGCTATTAATGTCTTTCAGCTTTTAAACGGCACTAATTTTTCTATCTTGTCCTATATTGATACTCATAAAATACACTGTATGAGCTTTATACATCAATCACATGGAGACAATGCAAAAAAACAACAAAAATGCAGCTACTGCAAACTCTAGTACAAAATAAAGCAGCATGTTAATATTACATTTAAATACAAGACTGCTAGCAATAAAATTGATAATATAATAATCAACATTTTACAAATTACCAAATGGTTGGAAAAAATTTAGTTACACTAGTAATAAATTGTCTGTGTGCATCATATTTAATAGTCCATGTGCCTAAAACAAAAATATCTTAACTTTGTATCAAAAGTACAATTTTGTCATCATCAATTTATATTGGTAACAATATATTTTTACTTAGCTTTTATAAAAAAGAAACTTAAAAGTTTATTATGCAAAATCTTATAACACCAAAAACATTTAAAGTAAATTAATTTTCCCTAATTCTCATGTGTAATACAAATCTTCTATAAGTAGAGGATGCCTCCTAGAAACAGAAAACTTACCACTCTCAATTTTGTTCATGGTAAATAATATTTACATATTAACTTAAGATACTTACATTCCCCCCCCCAAAAAAAATTAATAATTAAAGTAGAATTTAAATGAAAAAATTAAATTTTGAAAATATTTCATAAAAGGTTAATTTTTAATATCTGCAATAATTATCTTCAAAACTGTTACTAAAGTTTTCTATATTTGTGTGTTTTATTATACTTAAAGTACAAAAAAGATTAAACTAATAAGTTAAGTTCTTTCAGAAAGTTAATTTATAACAAGTAAAATATGAAAATTAAGTATCAATTACGAATAATAAATGCTTGTTAATAACAGAAAATAAGCATAGAACTGCTAGCCAAGCAATCTTATTTTCATGCTTCTCGTTTTCATCACTCATTGTTTATATACACAACTAAACAATTTTATTTATTTTGAATACCTGACTAAACTAACACTTTTTAACAACTGAGAAAAACCAAACAATACTTAACTCGGGTTTTGGTTTCAATTTTATCACACATTAACTTCTACTTCACTACTATCTAAAACAATTCAGCTAACAGATGAACTTTTTTGTTCATTTGCTTGTCTGAAAAAGATTGAACTGGACTTATTTCGACCTGTTGTTAAAGTAACATTACTGCTATTTTCAAAGGAGGTGATAAGAGCTGCATCGGAAATTACAAAGCAGGCAATCTTAATTTTGTTGTGAAAAAATCATATTAGAATCTGATAAAAGATAATTTGCAAAATCATTTCATGAAATATGGATACACTGAAGGAAAATCTTGCTTTACTAATCTATTAACTTTCTGAAAGCATGTTACTTGTTATCTGGATGATAGAAAGCCTGTGGACTTGTTGTACTTCAGATTTTTGTCGTGCTACATGAGAAATTAATCATGAAAGTAACATCAGCGGAAGTCTGGGAAAAAGACTAATTAATTAGCTCAAACGTTGGCTGGGTGACAAAAGGCTATCCACTCTTTCCAGACTGTGGTTGGGAATGTCACTGATATCTTTTAATTTTTGCCCTCTCACAATTAAAATCCTTAATCAAGCTGGATAAACTTAGGAGTAGTTCTTTATTTAATTTAGCTTCTGAATCATCTTTTACGTTGTCAAATTTCCAAAACTTTGTTGTGAGACAGTGTCAGAAAAAAACATTAAAAACACTTATTTTTGTTTTAGAATTTAAATTTTGTTAAATGTTGATCAGTGAGTTCAATTTTATATATCCAACCATTTTCAACTTGATTTTACAGGCAATGTTTACAGATAAAATTCTTCAGAGCTGCAGACAAATGCAAGTTTGAACATTTTGGAATTTTTCTTTGTGAATTACATTAGCTAAATGTCACAAAATGACAAAATATAAATTCATAAAATATTTTAAACTAAAAAAATTGCTGAATTAGAATTTTTATTTTAACTTAAATTTAGAAATCTGATATGCAGGTGTGCACTCAACACTTGAAAGGCATTTGCCAGCCTGGAAAGGATTAACAAGAGTACAGTCATATTTGATCATTGTTACTAGTGGTGACAAAGGAGTCAGTGCTTGGTCCTCTGCTTTTCCTTATTTCCAATGATGACTGTTAGGAGCAAAATTAGTGAAGTTTGCTGATTACATTAAACTCTTAGGTATTTCTAGCTGTATTGAGAATGTTGAGGTACAACAGAATGACTTGGATTAATTGTTAAATTTGGCAAATGGTTGCCAAATGACCTTTACTTATAGTAAGTGCACAGAAATGCACTTGAGTTATCACAACCTGAATCATATATTTGGTATACATGGGAAAACCACAACACAGTATAACTTTAGAAAATGATCTTGGATTGTTGTGGATAAGCCACTCAAACCCTCAACGCAAGGGTTGCTAGTAGTAAAAATAAAGGATTACATACTGATTAAAAGACAAAAGAGGCAATTATCTATATATGAATCGCTACTTAGGCTTCAACTGGAATATTATGTACAGCACTGAATAGTGTTATTTAAAAAAGGATTATGGCTTAATGGAAATGTTTAGAGGAGAGCTACAAGGATGATGTAGGAGAATAAGTTAACATCTCTTATCCTTTCTTAAAAAAAAAAAGTAACAAATAATCATAGAGAAGATTACAAGATCATCCAATAGACCAATGAAAGAAAGGTTCCTGATTTCTTGGTTCTGAATAATGAAAACAAGACAAAAGACACTAGTTTAAGACTTGGAAAAGATAAGGTAGTCTCCAGTTAAGATAGTTTTATACACCTAAGGTGATTAGGCTATGGAATGACTTGCCATTGAAAATAGTGGAGGCCAACACATCACAAGAGTTTAAAAGGATAATTATCTAACAACAACAAAGGATGGGTTTAACTTGTATTCACTTTCAAAAGAGTAGGTGTACAGGGACAGACAGCCTTGAAGGACCAAACAATCTTTTGTTTGTATACGTGTTTAAAGTTTCTAATTAGACAGACTACTTATCAAATGGACATCCATGAATAAACTTGCATGTCTGCAATAATTTTTGTTATTAAAGACTTGGAATTTAATTGTTTATTAAAAATTAGAGCTCCAAAGCATGAATATATATATACGAGTTTATCCTATAGTATAACTTATATTAAACTAACGAGTTTTTAACAATCTTAACCACAAAACTACAAGTTAACATGCACCAAGAAAATATATCAGTTACTGAGAAGTCCAGTGTAAATCATCCCAATACATATATAATACAAAGAATAAAATTTTTGAATAAATCTCATGAAAATAACTATTCTCAATACACATGCATACATTAATTTTATTCTTAATCACAACATAACAGCCTCAGAAGAGTTACTTTGATCAGTACAGCAGTTTTAATTGGAATCTCCATATTTATGATTTGTACAAATATCTACTCAAATATTTTTGAGTTGATCTTAAAGGGCTGTATATTTTACATAATAACATAAAGCACAAAAAATATTCTTAAGTTTCTTACCACCTGGGTCATTCAATCTGTAGTTGTAAACAACATGAGATTAATACTTAAAGCAATATTTACTCAAAAGATTAGTAAAATGAGCAATTAATGTCTGGCTTGTTGTAAATTTTAATACACAATATATATATATATATATATATATTAAAGAAAGACCTGAAGTACAAAATACAGATATTGACATAATTTCAAAAAAAGCATTGCGGCTTTGAAGCAACTAACAAATTAAACTAATCTCCTTTATTCAAGATTGTTGCAAGTGATTACATACTACATAAAACAACATTCATTTGGAGGCTTAAAAACTAATCGGACTAGACATTTTTAACTTTTCTTTCTTCTTCACCAATAAGTTCATAAAACTTGTGCGTTTACTCAGTATTTAAAATATTTAACTATTGATAATGACCAAGCTTCTATTTTACTGTCAGTGCAAGTACTTTGCTTCAACTAAATTACAAATATTAGTGAAACTGATTTCCAAAAATTATTTAGCTATTGTCTAGTTTAATGTTCTACATGAAATTAAAAAAAGCAACTTGATTTAACATCAAGCAGAATATTGACTATTGACATATATAAGCCACATCTTTGGTAAAGAGGCTTAGATTGTAATCTTAGAATCAATCTCAAAATCATCACAACCTTACTTTATTATTATTATTATCATTTAACCATAAGCCAAAACATGACTCAAATCTCTTTCATAATTATTCACACATATAACCCCTATAAAATATAGGAGTACAAGCTTTTATTATTATAGACAGTAGGTTACTAGAGAACTGTTCTTGCTACTTTTGAAAGCTCTATTACTCCACTTAGGTTGAGAAATTCTAGATATTAACTGTATGTAGGCTTCATGCCAAATTGGGAGATGTATTAAAAAATAATGCTGGATGGTTGGATCTTTCTGGAATTGTAGTGCAGTATAGTTAATGATTTAAATTTTATAGAAAAGAAGTTCTATTGGGTATGCAATAAAATAATATTCTACAGAAAAAAGGTGTATTTGAAAATGAAGTCAAGCAGTTATTTTTAACAGGGACACTGGTGATTTTAGTAATCTCAAGTATCCTGTATTAACTTTCAACAGCAAAGTGCAAGTTTTGTACAGACATTTTATTCCTGACCTAACAAAACAAAGCCGTATCTAATCATGGAAAATTCAAACCAAAAACAAGTGTGCTATTACTCTTAAACTTCTGTCAAAACATTAAATAAATCACTCCAGAACAGATAATAAGAGTACATTTACTTAATGTATTAATGATGAATCTAATAATTTAAGTCAAGAAGTGGAAATATGCCATCACTTCCCATTCCAATTAAATCACTTCATGCCAAAAGTATGCCTTAATTTGAAATTACCAGGTTTATGAAAGTTGCCTGACCAGAATAACTTGATTACCTGTTCACTCACTCTACTTAAGCAAGAAACACCTTTCGATGTTCCTAAAAATTCCCAGGTAAAAATTTTTTCATAAGCTACACTCAATCAATAAACTTTGCAGATAATAACAGCTAACAAATAACCTTAACATTGGGAATATATATGCTCAGCAAAAGATAAGTAAGTGTCCTAATCAATAAAGTTCATCATCCCTTCATGGTGTTTGATGTCTGGAGTAATATTTACAATGAAGCAGTATTCAATTTTATGATTACCATTCCAAAGACAATCTTTTATTCTTCCAGCAGCACCAGTGAATCTCAACGTACTGGAAGTTACGTTAGAGATCATTAAAGGAACATTATGACTAAGAAAAATATTTCATATTATGATATAATGCAGCCAACATGAAAAATGTTGACAAATGAGTATCTACACCTTCAATGGTCTGGATATGAAGCTGATAAACTGGTGCTAGTTCATAGGTGGGGGAACGAACTTGAAAACATTCTCAATACATACAAACAAGTATTAAACAAAATTATATCCTTTAAAAGCCGACAAGTGAAAACAAGACATTTTGAGGGGTCAAATGTTCCAGCACTTCATTCCATGAACACTGTAAACCTTATGCAATTCAAAGGGCACTGTTCATTAAGTGTCTCAAAGGTATTCAAACAATTAAAAAGGTTCTGCTATCTTCATGTTAAATATGCTGTTTCTAACTAAGAAATGTGTACTTATAACATTCATGGAAATGTATACTGTGTTAAAAACTAAAAATTCATCCAGTTCCTTCAGGCTGTAGAACAATTAAAATAGAGTGGAAGCATATGCAACAATGTTGTCTGATATTAAGCAATAATTTCTCACCATACATCACCATATATGCAGGAGTAAAATAAGAGAACAGTACACTCACTGGAGAGTAATAGACGAAGGACAACACCCAAGATGGAAACAATTTATCATTACATTAAAAAAATGAAGAATTTGCTTTAGTGTATGACCTTGAACAATTTCAAGTGTCACAACAAGCAGCAATGTTAATATTCTATTAGATGATTTTGAAAAAATGGTCCACAAAGTAGCAAAATCAAGTGGTATGTCATCCCTTGTGAGGGATCTAAGCATCCCTCTCCATTGTATGATACAAAGTCCTTGCTTGCACCTTAGCAATCTGTTGAATGAAAAAGTAAATTTGGGGAACTATAAAATTTAAACCAAGAAACAGCCTAGTCATTAAGAATAGAAAATTTATCATTGCCTTTCATACCCTCTAGTTGGTAAAAAAGATCTCTCAAAAGAAACTGTGGCCAAGTATTTGTTTGATGGTGGGATTCTTGAAGTCAATAAACAGGAGAGAATAAAAAATGAACAATTTAAAACAAACTGGCAAGAAACAGGACAGTCAGGAACAACTGCAATGCAAGATGAAATTCATAAGAAAGAAAAACCTCTCACTGGCCGAAAATGTTGTTTGCCAAGGTGTTTCTTTTTATCATAAAACACAATCAACTATCTTATTACACAATAAATGTATTGAACTAAGTTTTGATAGAAGGGAAAAAAGCTGTTCAATTTCTATACAAAATGTTGAGATTTGGAAATAGGTTAGCAAGAGGACAAACATTTTCAGAACACACAATTCTTAATGCACACTGACATTTATTTCAGGAAAGAGTTATGTATTATTTGACTATTTAACCAGTTGTGGTTCTGAAATAATAAAAAATCATAATGAAATTCTTTTTTTTGTGATCTATAAACATGATACAAGTTCTAATGACATGCACAAAAAAATATTTCAAGTAACAATAACTTATAGCACCACAGTTTTAAAAAGGAAATTATATATGGTCAATAAACTTCAATATTAATTTGGAATCCAAGTCAAAATAAAACTAATATTAGAATTGGATATAAGGCAAATCTTGAAATTAATCTACTGGGTTTGACTGGTAGTTTTGATTAGTTTTCACATAATGTCAATTACATTTTAAAATTGCAACTCTAAGATGTCCATTTTCATGGTAGACAGAGTAAAAGTATTAACTTCTGTATGTGTAAAAATGGTACAAGGCTGCATAACATAGAGTATGTTTCCTCTCAGTTTTTATTTTTAAAGTACTTCAAATTATAAAAGAACTTTCTTGCACAAATATTAAAACCATATCACTCTTAAGAAATGAAACACTTACAGGTTTAGTCTACAGGACAGATCTTTGCCAAAATTGTTTTCAACCCAAAATTTAAGACTTAGATCACATTGAAATATTTATATTGAAAATTGAATGAAATGAATAAATGATATTTAACAGATATTCAAAATTATTTTGATATGGCTTATTCTGATGGAACAACAGCAAAATCTTATTAAATTTACATGTACAGACTTGAAATCAACCTGCAGAAATTTGTAAGAAAAATTATAAGATAATTCTTAGCAGAACTGATGCTTACTATGCAAATTGAAAAATAAACCAGGATTAGTGAAAAGGTAAGTCAACAAATAATATAAATATCAATTACATCATCAGACATTTTTGGATAATAAACAACACACTAAAGCAAAAATGTATGACTAAAAAACAAAAACAACCAGGTAACTACCTTAGTTCTGACATTTGGACAGAAAAAGTTCAAACAGAACTAAGTTGAGATAAAACAATCTAAACAATTTATATTTGGTCTACTCTTTAAGAGAGCTAGCTTTAAGTTCAGTACCAGTTAGTTTGGTTTACTTAATGAAGGATTTCTATTATTACAAAAGCTATGTTTAGGTATTTTAATATCTGAAGTATATAATGAATACCAACAAACATTATATTTCTTTTAAAAACTCAGTTCAAACATCTGTTACTGTATACCTTCTTGTAAACTATCTAGATTGTTTTATTATACTGTCATGCAACTATAATGTCGAAACACTGTTCACATTTTTCACAGTTCGAATATTGTTATTTTACTTTATACAGTTTTACAAACTAAAACCTAAATATACTTCTACATTTAAATGAGATAAAAAAAATAGGTTTTAAAATCCAATACATTATCTTAAGATATACAGATAATTACCTAGTCTTCAGAACATGCAATATACAGAACTAGTTCTTGTGAGCAAAGAAAAAAAAAGCAAAAAAAGTAATATTTAAGCTTTGTAATGTGCTGTTAAAGACAGCTTGCCATACCGATAAGCAAACAAGAATAGTAAGAACATATGCTGCTTGGTTATTCGTTCCAGCCAAGAGAAATATAGAAAATTTCAAACACAGAAACAAAGAAAAGTTCCCTCACCATTGGTTCATCCTGGGTGACAGGATGGAATTAACAACAGGACAAAAAATCTGTAAGTTTCTTAATCACACACTTATAAACAAATATAACACTTTTTAGATGTGTTCTCTACATTAGTTTTGGTAATAAATTTCACACATTTAGCTACAATTTTTTTTTTCCAAGTTGTAGGTAATTAATATTAATATCTGATCAAAGCTACCTATAGATCAGAACTAAAAATCAACCCAGTAATATTTGTAATTTTTAAAATATCTTTATATACATCATGATATCTACATTTTTAAACTTTATTTAAATCATAGCATAAACTGTATGTTGGATTCAGTATTTTATAGTTCCTTTCTCATTCCATTTTACAGTAATGATAGGAATTTTTAAAATATAGAATTTGAAAGTTTCAGTTTATATCAGAGTTCCTATGGAATTTCCAAGTCATATAAAAATTATCGAAAACCCAAACATATTAAGGAGAATATTTTTCTCTCTTTTCACAAAAAAACTAGTACTTACCCTTGCTCTTTGTGCTAGTCTTAGTTCTTCTTTCTTGTGTGTTCTCTGATAACTTGTGATAACCCTTCGTAGCCTTGTATTTAAATCTGAAACTGTAGGGAATGCTAGTTTACCTGAAAAAACAGAGAAATATGACTGTAAGTTACATGTCAACAAGTTTGTAATTTGTTGACTGAAGATTATATAATAACTTATGGTTCACTACAAATTAAAGAGTAACAATAAGAATATTATTATCTACAGATCATAAAGAAAACTTGTCACTAATGCTGGTATAAAGTTCATAATTTGATATTTAATGTTTAGGTGATCAGGAACCTAGCTACTTTCATACTCCATGACAATTACCCCTATCACAATGGGCTTGTGTATTTTACATAACCTTGTAACCACTATGTAACCATGGTGATATACATACTATGACTCTGAATGTATTAAGTTTATCTTGATGAAATTTGGCAAGTTTTCAGTAAACTTTAAATGTCTCTTGTAGGCAAAAAATCTGAAATTTTAATTAATTATTTTTACTAAAACTTTATCTGTAATAATGTGGTATCGGAGTGTTGACTGCTTCGAGTGCAGAGTGATTTTCATGTTAAGATTAAAAATGCTTTTCTTCATTTGAAAATTTTATTTGCATTATCTCTAAAACCTCCAAAGTAAATATTAAATGTTTTTTGTTGTTTATTTCAGAAAAAATTAATTTTGTTATTTTCTATAATATAACCCTATACAGGGTTGGTCAATTTGACTGACCTCATAACATGGGTCTTCTTTTTTTTGCTGTCAACGACACTTTACCCTAACTTTTTATACTAATGGTAGTATT
>NW_013666883.1:169793-174208 GCF_000517525.1 Limulus polyphemus | reverse complement strand
CACAGAATAAATAACTTGCAAAAAATAATGTCCCATAAATATCACAAATACCCCATTTGGCACTCGGGAAGGGTTCCTGAGAACAGAGCTCTAAACAGGGTCATCATAGCATTACATGAATGGAAATATGTAACTGAAGGCATTGTTTCTTATCTTTGAATGATGTATAAGTGCTGTATTTAAGTACTGGTATATTTAACATAAATTACTCACAATATCATCATTGCTGGAAATTTTTTTTTATTAGTCTTCAATCTTGTTTGGTTACAGAGCTATCAAATAGAAAATCAGAACTCTCCTGCCATGCCCACCTGTCATATCCTTTCAGGATTTGTCAATACATGTAGTTCTTTCTTACATTTATGACTACATTAGTTATAACAAACAGACATGCAAGGTTTTCGTCTAATGAATGACGTTTTACATTACATTGTTTACATCACTGAATGAATCAAATCCTCTGCAACTAAATGGATGTCATTTTCCAAAGTTTATTCTGCCAAATGAAGGCAAAAGCACTCCAACATGAAGGTGCAAGGTTAACCGTTCCTTACATACTGGACCAGATAAGAAGAAAATCAGGAGGGAAACAAGGTATTTTTGTGAAGAGTGCGATGTCGCTTTGTGTCCGACACCATGCTTTGAAATCTATCATACCAAGCATAACTATTGACATTCAATCTGTGACAGTGGCTGAAACAGACTATTTTGTCACGTGTATGAATGATTTATCATAACTAGTGGTGAAACTAAAGGTTATTGTGAAGTTCTCACACAGTGTTCTTTGCATACAATTGATGTTTTGTAATAAAAATGTTTTCAAAAATTTATTACACGGCAGCCAAAAAATTCTAAAAAAAATTGTCAACGTTAAAGGAGTTAAAACATAAATAACACATAATTAACTAAAATCTAAAATTTAAACCTAAATACATTTTAACTGTCTAACTAACATATTTCTAAATGATATACAATTCTGAATGCTAGCAAGGAAAAAACGGCAACAATGCTAAGAGCAATTTCATGAACTTTGTAAGGAATTCTGTGTGCCCATTTGAAAATACCTGTTGGAAGATTGTAGTTTAAAATGAGCTGTTTCTATTGGTTATAAACATCTACACAAATAGATAGAGTGCAAAATCGCATGACTGTGTGTAGAAAGTGGATATAGCTTCTGTCAAGAGCTTCCAAGAGATTTATTTTTCCTTTCTCCAAACTTGCACTAAAGAATTTGAAAGAAGGATGTGTAAACAGAGTAATTAGCCTAATTTATGTCTAGATAGCCATCTAGTACATGAGAAGAATTACTTAAGGTACAGAGACCTAAAGTTATGATTTGTGAAGGCTTGTGCATCACAGGACAACAAAACCAAAGTTTAAAAGATTCTTTCAAAGTTTTTTTTGAAATAAAGGAATTAAAACATAGATAATAAGAAACATTGAAATGCTAATTTCACTGACATACATTGATAGTAAAGTTGCTTAATTAAATTTTGAATGTAAACTCGGTAAAACCTTGTGACATATTCAGCAGAAAGGGGACTAGAAACCATAGGGTTAAACATGCATGGTGTAATCTAATATGTTTGCTGAAAGCAGCTGTGAAACACTAAGATACCTAAAGCTGCTACAATATATAAACTGTAATTGTGTGTTACAAATTGCAACTGTTGTAGTTAAAAGATAATGTACAAGGTTTTACCTACAAAAACACTTGATAACCATTTAGGAGGTTATGCAAATCAAATATGAAAAGTAAAATCATAAGTATTTTCATTTTAAGCATGAAATCACCTTTTACTCAGACTCAGTAAGGACTTCACAAATTCATAGACAAATCTTTAGTAAAAATAATTTATTAAAAAGTGATTTTTTTGTGTACATAACATACTTGCAATATTTATCAAAAGCTGGCCAAATTTCATGAACATGCACTTAGTACATTCAAGAGTTTTAAGTATATATAGTTTCAATGTTATAAGGTTGGTTAAAATGACAGAGCCACTATAATAAGATATAATAAGTGTACTCACCCCTCTGCAAAATAGTGTGTCATACAAAATACATATTACACTTACTTTCATACTCATTCTTTCTTCTACCAAGCAACAAATTTGGGGCCAAAATTTTATGTTGTTACCTGGTTCATCAATTGACATGCTGCTGACTTCACCATTCTCAGGAAGAGGAACCAGTTTGGGAGTTTGAGCTTCTGAGGTGAGGGTGGCTGTAGATGAATCATCATCATCCAAGAAGTCTTTTTCTCCTCTATCTTTCTGCATTACTTTCTCAAATATATCTTCATCATTACTGCATAGATCAAATAAAGAAAAAAAGAAAGAATATTAATTCAACCACTGAGACTTTAAGCATCTCAATAAATTATATCCTTATATTAAATGCAAAGTGATTCAACTCTCTAAATACAATCATACTCAATACTAAGCTTACACATAAGTATATCCTACATATACCTGTAACTTTAACTTATGAGAAATATGATTATAGTACAAGTATTAAATATATATAAACAAAACTTTTAATAAAAAAACTTGTCACAATTTTTAACTTTGCAGAATTCATAAAACAATGAAAATTCTCAAACTTATAGCTTATTTGTGACTTTTGTTTTTTGCTCTATAAGCAAATCATAACTTACGCAGTCATTTCAGCAAGAAGAGCAGCTCCATCTGGTGGACCACATTTTCCTAAAAAACACAAAGCTGGGTCCTGCCTCATGACATTGTAGCGTTCATATCCTTAAAAAAAGATAACAACCTTGGTTATAAAACAATTTATGGAAACCTTATAATTTTTTTCAGATGATTCATATTCATATAAACAAGTTAAATGTGAAAATTACTCATGATTCTCATCCCAAAGAATATTTTATTCTACAATTAAATATAAACATCAAGAAGCTTACAAAAATTTAAGAGATCACTTTTCGAAATGAATATAGCAAATAGACAATATAAGATCGAGTGATAGTTTATCCTCTTTATTTCCATGTTTTTTTTTTTAACATAAACTGTTCTCATTTGCCTCAAATTTCCTAAATACAGCTCAACATGGTACATTTTAGGAATATATGAACAATTTTGTTTACCTCAAGAGAAAACAAAACAAATATTTTCAAAAGCATCAATTGTTGTCTAGCATCCTCTTCACATTCTTGTGATGATCCTCTGGGTGTATATATATTTATGGCCATCAGTCCCATTTCTCTGTAAGGGTGTCATTCTGTTTATGGAATGTTATGGGCTGAACAGAGTGGACTGAAACAGATTGCTAGACTAGAAAGAATTTCTGATATGCTGGATTGGGTTAATGTTTAGAACAGGTCAGTCCATATAAAGCTGCAACTAATGGCATTGTGGCACAGCCTGATGAAATATCTAAAACCTTATCCATGATAATGTTGTGAAAGTTGTCTCCACGCTCTTGCATGAGGGTGTTAGTATTTAAGCCCAAACCTGGGACTAATATATGAAAAGCAGTAGCATCCAATTTTGAATAATACAAGCCAAATGATCTTGAGTACAATCCCCAGGGTTTTGATTTCACCAGGATTCTAATAATGACTTTCCATGGTCACCAACCAGTCTCCTCAAGCTTACTGCAGAGTTTGGATTAATACAAGAATTCCAGATATACTTAAAAGTCAAAAAAGAACTTCTTTGTTACCACAAAAAGATCTGGCAAGCTTGTATCATCAAGAAGCAGTATTTTCCACAAATTCATAGCTATGTTTGGCCAACTCCTTAAATTTTTGTGAATTCTTTGCCACTTCCAACATGGAAAACAACATTTTGGTTCACAATTCAAACAGTATCAAGACAACACTGAAACACTTCAGTAAGGTGAAGTCACATTACAATTCCTTCAGACTTAAACACCTTTTGACATAATCGGGCCATATTTAGAGTATTTTAACTTGTCAGGTATTTATATACTACTTGTATGAAATCATATACAAATATTCACAAAAATACACCAAAATTTAACAAAAATCTGGTTTTTTCCCACTTCTTGTGGCATACACAATTTGATTCAATTATTTTCACATCGATTTTAAGCATTTTAGAATATTTCAGATATATTGGTTTAAATTAATATTAAATCTGACAAAATTTTTTTTATGAAAAACAGCCTAAAGTCTCCATCCAAACAATAACCCAGCAGAGTTATCAATCTGAACAATCAGAAAATAGAAAGAAAAAAAAAAAACCCAACTGAAAAACAATCAAGGAAGGAAAAAAGTACAATATTTTTCAGTGTATAAGACGCACTTTTTTTTCCCAAAAAATTTGATGTCAAGATCTGCTTGCATCCTATACACTGAAAGTATGAATAATATATGTGTATATATACGCCATACTCAAGCAATGTGTAAATATATTTAAATAGGCCTG
>NW_013666883.1:156120-169420 GCF_000517525.1 Limulus polyphemus | reverse complement strand
CTTTCAAATGCGACTGTAGCTTTTTTCCCCCAAAACCTTGTCTTCAAAACAAGGGTACGTCTTATATTACGAAAAATACGGTATCTACTCCTAGTTTCATTGTTCCACATAATGAAGTTATACAACATAATACAAACATTTACATAGATGATAAACATTGAACATTTTAAGAATGAGTCAAATTCTTAGTGTTTGTTTCAAGTGAACAGAGCATCATAAAGACAAACCTACCATGCTTGTAAACACCAATTAACAAGGATTTATCTGCTTCCTTGTCCCACCAGGGGACAGGTGGTTCTCCATCAGCAAAAGGTGTTGGAATTGGAATATCACTGTAAAAGTAGATACACATTTTAAAGAGAAATAATGAAACTTGGAAAATATAATATTGAAGATAAAAAACATAAATATCACTTTTTGATTTACTTTTTTGAACACTGCCAAATTTGCTCTAATCATCTTAAGTATCAGCTATTTGAAAAACTGCTCTGTACTAACAAATCAAAATTTCTCCAAATAATATGAACATTTCTTAAATATCACATTGATCAGCTTAAACAAAGCAACCTTTGTATTCTAAAATGTACAACAATTATGGTACTTCACCACATTTTATTGGTCAAGCACCAGATTATACAAATACCTTATATTAATAGGACCACAGCATTATAATGAAATCTGTGAAACTGTTTTTTATTTCTTCTGAATTTTGTCTTATTAAAACACACAAATTTTCACATTTAAGTACCTTTATTGACTACACCATCATTATTAAACAGAAAATTTGCAGTTAGTAAAACAAAAGTGTTAGACATTAAACATAGCCAAATATTACAGTATAAAAATTTTCAACATAAAAGCCTGTTCACAATAAAGTAAACAAGAAAGGTTTTAAGATGTAATACATAAATATTACTAACTGACCAGGAAGGAAATCCTGCTGCAACAAGCTGCCACAACTCACCAATCACCTCATGCTTCAAGTAGTACAGAAGTCTCACCCTCAACAGAACTCTAACAATGGAGGAAAAAAGGCATTCATATCAAATTTCTCAGCTCATAAAATAACTCTCAATAGTCACTAAGGCTAAGACTACATTTTATGAATCTCTTAATTAATTTTAGTAACATCTCTAATCCTCTCTACATAATAAAAATTAATATCTAAGAATGATGAAAACCATGTGCTACAGTAGTGTACAGTGTTCTTGCTTTTACAAATCTACAAAAAAATATCGCTTATTACTGATACAAAAATATGAAGGTTGCCCTTGATCTAAATACCCATTGAAACAACTTATTTAAAAACAAAAGACATTCAGTGAATTTGTTTTCTTTTCACATTTGTTATACTAACAGTATTTTTATATCCCCATTTGCTATCAAATGAATGATCCAAAAAATAAATGTTTTAAATTATGAAACATACAGAACAAACTGACTTTTTGAGTTAAATGTTCAAATTATATGGAAAAAAGTACAAAAATCCAATGTTCAATTACTTTATCAATTAGTTGCTTTAACTGAATAATTCCAATGGATTAAAACTTCTGAATGATGCCTGTGTTGAACATGAATGTTTCGCTATAGGTAATAAACAACGATAGTTGTAGATCACTTCACAGTGCTCATTACATTCAAAATTTTAATAAACTACTTCTTGTTTATGTTATACCAATTAGTAAAGCATAAAATCATAGCTAATACTCCATATTTTAATAGTATACAATTTTAAGTTCTTAATTCTAAAAGGCAATATTAAAAGAAATCCTGAATTTCCCCTAGTGTAACCCACGTGACATTTTCTCTTAACAAGTCATCTTCCCTATTTTCTCCACCACCCTTTAAAAAAGTACAAAATTAAACATAAATTACTCTATAAAATCGTTATTGCTCAGACAAACCATAATTTTTATAGTCTTCAATTTTGTTTGGTTCCAGAGCTATCGAATAGAAAATCAGACCCCTCCTGCCACATCCTCTCTTTTAGGATTTGTTGATAGTATAATTACATATTATCTATAGCCAATAGATGGCCAAGATTTTCATTTATCAAATGATGTATTATGTTGTTTTCTGAACAGAGAATTGTCAATTTCTTTGTTAGTACAAGCTTTGTTCCCACGACTAGCATGGATGAATTTGTAACATCTCTTGTTGCATAGTTACAAAGCCACAACAAATTGTAATAGTCGGGAGAATTTGTCTGCTTTTTGCATGTGCATTATTTAATCAAATAAAAATTATTTTATGCATTTACTACTATTAGGTAAGTACTTTATTTTTTGTTCTTCATTTATTCTTTATTTATTATTATAAAAGTAACTAAAATGTAAAAAACGGGATCTCTTTAGGTTAGTTAATTTTAGATTAGGTAAAATTAATGATATACTAAAAATGTTTCACGAGGCATGCACATGAGTGGCTTGTGGGTAATGTAAATCGATAGTGTAAAATGAGCTCTACATTCCCCAAGTGATTTACAACTTGTAATGGTGTGAATAGTAGTTAGACATAGTTCAAAGGGCAATAAAACAATAAAATTTACGTATAAATAGATGTATACTGCTACAAGTTTAAAACTACTAAGGATAAACACAGACTAGTCAAAACAAATACTCAATATATTCACAAACAAATATTCTTTAATTTATCAACAATACTTCACTAAAAATATGATTTTTTGTATGTGAAAGACTTATGTTTACTGAAAATCTGCTAAATGTTGTGAAAATATACATACTATATTAAAAGCTAGCGGTATCGAAGATATAGACTTTAAATGAGTAGAGAGAGGTCACTCAGTCAGTCAAGTCGACCGAGCCCTTGTTGAGACAATTATTTATTTCAATTAACATTTTGAAGTATACACAGAACCCTTTGTTTCATTTTATAACCACTTAGTCACAATTTCATGTATGATTTATACAAATTCATGTGGGTAAAAATAGGGTAAAATATCAATACAGAAATGTATACATGAGTACAAACTACACTTAGCTGAAGCAATGAAAGTTTATTCTCACTGAGATCACCAATACCCATCAAAGTGATCTCTCAATATTAGCATGGCAAGACATCACTGTGTAGTAAAGTAATAAATATGTGAAATTTCAATAACAAGATTTACAAAAAGTTACCATTATGCCTAAATTCACATTTTTATTCATACTAATTACAATTTACCCCCCAATTAATAGTAAACTAAAGGGTTTTTTTTATTTGATTTCTGCGTACAAGTTTCATGCTTATTTGTCAACACAATACATTGACCATTAACTTGAATGTTTTATTAGTCATTCTGAGTGTTATCTCTCTCGTGACATATCAGTTTCAACTCACTCAACTGAGTTAGTTAAGAAATTTAATGTATATTTTTAATTTGATTTTGTGTTTATCTTTAATTCTTTGTCTATGTTGCATGAAAAGGCAAACTGTGTTTTAGTTTCATGTCTATAATTGTACTATTAAACTACATCATTTTATTAAGTGTGAAGTATTTTGTTTCTACTGCAAATATTATTAACGATTAAAAGTTCTGTAGATTCAAAAAGTCAGAACAGTAACATACAGACCATAATATAGCTGCTTCAATAATGAAATTCAGTGTCCTAAGTTAGTGAGAAAAATAAGATCATTTCTTTCCTTTAAAATCCTATTGAGTCTGTTTAAGAGTGCCAAGTTTATGCACATTTCTTTGATTTTGAGATTATGTTCGAACATGTGTTAAGTAGAATTCTACAATTCTAGTCAAAAGTTATCCTTAGACCACTGATCAGAGGAAATTATTCAGTGTGTACAGATTAGAAAAGATGAGTGATTATAAGCAATGCCTAAAGAAAAAAGGGTAATGGTTTGCTTTCCAACAAAAAATAACTGTAATCCTACTTGTTTGCATGTCGTTGAAGGTGCTTTCTGTAACCTATATCGTTAAGCAGGAAGTCAGGGTTGTATTTATCATTTCGAGCCCAATCTGCCCATGAATCATCTGGTGTACTAGGTGAACCTCTTCCATCTTTCCTAAGTTTTCGACCTTTTCTACCCCTGGGAACAGGAGCTGAAAGACCTAAAAAAATTATATTAATCTCCATTATATCTAGTACACAATAATATATTCATATATGGATAAGTAAAGTGAATTTTACAAAAACTTATCTTTGCTCTTTCATAACAAAATTAACATAAAAACCACTGTGCATTACTTTAGCAGCAGCAAACAGCTAAAACAAATAAATTACTTTTTGTTATTATCAAGATTCTACATAAAAATATAATCCATAGAAAATTATATTTTAAATGCATAATTGTATATAAATTCACGCTTATACAAATCAAGATGCATAACTACCTCACTTCTTAGTAAAATATTATATACCAGACTTGAACAGCAAATCTAAATATTGTAAACCAACTAAAACATAAGTTAACTTCACAGCTTTAATTTGTTTACTACATCTTGAAACTGCACTGAATTAAAAATTGTATAAAGTGAAAAAATTGAGAAATGATGAGGTATTTAAAGTTTATATTCTAAATTTTAAAAACCAAACTTTATATGAATATAGCATGTTACTCTTTAATCCAAAAAGACTTTACAATATTTCACTGCCACATAATGAAGACTTAGTTAACCCTTTCCAGCCTGGGTATTCCAGGTATTACCCAGAGAAAATGTAAACATCTAATTTTGAAATTATATATGATATATCTCAAAAAACATAACAGAAATGAGCATGTTTAAAAATGTTTGTTTGATGTTAAATTTTATTGACATTTGTTTTGAATAAAATAAATAAGAAAAATATAGAAACTCTAGCCCCAATTGTCAGTTTTAGCCTCTTGTTGGAATTTTTATTCAGATGATGGAAGTCATTAAAGTTCAGCAGAAAAAAAAGTGTCAGTTGATGAAACAAAGCCAGAAATCTAGAGATTTTCAACAATTTTGAAGCTTTATTTTTAGTTGGAATAGTTTTAAAAAGTTATTTTTTCAAGTTGATAATGTTACGAACTGTAAAATTCAACTATTCACACAAAATGTTTTTAAAAATAACTTTCTTGTTTCTAAAGTTCTTGCAACAAATTTGCTGTAGTGCTTTCTTCCTTATGTAGGTATACACAAATTGAAAAGTTGTTATAATGCCTCAAAGTTGAATGGACGTGTCCGTAGGTGGAATGGAAGTTTTTACTGTCATTTAGTTATGGCAACGTTATTTTTAAGCCAAAAAAAGTAATAGATTAACTGAGTTTCCCCTGCTTATTTTACTGAAGTAATTGTCTTAGCAGTTAATTTTTTGTATGGAATAACTTTATTTCTTTATCTCAAATTCAAAGCCATGCCATCAATAAACAACAGAATTGTATTTTACTATCAGTCAAAGGTAAGTAACTACATCATTTATGAACACATTAGTTATATTATTAAACATAGTCATAAATAAGTTTTGTGTATAAAATAATGAGAAAAAAACTATCTTTACATATTAGTTTTAAAATTTTAGAGAATACCTGAACATACAATTTACTTCAATAAAATGGCATAGCATATATGGCACTAGGCTTACTTATAGTATAAGTATCAACACTAATATAATATGACTATCAGTTCAGCCATTAAACATTGCATGTATATCAGTGTAGTAAACAACTAGGTTATTCAGTGGTTTTGACTGTATTACAAATCATAAGTTGACCACAAAAAAATCAAATTCATGTTTCAAAGATATAATGTATTTAGAATTTCTGCATTTCAAACTCAGTGACATTTATGAGCTATTTATCCCTATTGATAAAAATAGTTAACAGTGTATATCAAGCTGACAATGAACAAATCTACATGTTAAATTGTAAAGCTTATGAGATGTATCTAACAAAAGCCAAGAAAAGTGGTTCAATTCCTTAAAGTAACTTCATTCAGGTTAATCTACATAAGAAAAGTATTATTTGATTTGTTAGAACTGTACACTTCTTTAGTTAGTCTCCTTCATGGAACTTGAGCTCTGTGGCACTTGAAACAACAGCTTTCGTTGAAAAGCAGAGATTATTTGTGTTGCAAAGGTTGAACAATAAGTGAAAAACTCTTTTTTCCCCAGTGCACGCAACACTGTTGCCAACATGAATACTAACTACAAAAAGGCTAAAAAATAATTTTTTAAAATTGAGCTGTGAAGCTCATTCTCTACAGCTTGTAATAAATAATGGCTTCAAGGAATACTGAAAGCTATTTTCACCTTGTAGCTCACTGCAAACATAACAAACAGCTGCAAAATCTTTAGACAAAAACAGAAACCAATGAACTTGAAACAAGTGAAAATATGATATGCATTTGAACAGTATTTACAGTATGTCTAACCAAATTAGGATTAATAAGTGGTGTGTAAATGCTTTTCTTGGCAATCCCACCATAGCAAAGCAGTCCGATGCTCATTTCTTAGAACTTCAGGACATCTGATACCAGTTAATTGAAGACATGTACATTGTGCTGAAGCTAGTACAAATGCAACCACAATGTTGTCAAGAATCAAACATTCCATTTCCAAAAATTCTTCCGGTTTTCAGGAGATGGTGACTATAAATTGAAACTCTGAGACAATGATTTAAAGCATTTCTTAACATCCTTTTTCAATCCATCCAAAATACAAGCATCCGAAGGTTGCAAGCAGAAATATGTGCACACTATTACTGCTATAAAAAGTACTTGAATTTCTTTTGAGAGGAGAGATAAACAAAACTGATAGTAATAAGTCTCACTAGACAACCTGTGACCCATTGGGTCACCCACTATTCAGAGGTTATGAAGAGGTTTTGTCATCTTATGCCTTTTAATGAAGATTTTTCACATTGACAGTGAAATAGATTTGAATGAAGAAGTTTCATAAAGAGCGCAAACAGTAGTGTGATGTAAAATTACTCATGCTAGAAATGTTCATAAAAGTGACCCGAAAAACGGCGCTAACTAAGTAACCCATGACCCAATGAAGTTTTGTAAAGAGCGCAAACGGTAGTGTGAATGATTTTTTTGACTGAGAAAATAAACAAACAAACAATCTCAGAGTTTTTAGTAGTATATAGATAGATTCTTCAAGATCTTGTTTTTGTCATCTTACGTCTTTTAGTGAAGATGGGAACATTGACAGGGAAATAATATAATAGCCAATGCTCGGCGTAAGGTTTTCATTTATAAAATTTTGTTGTTGTTCTCGACTTGATTTTTATTTTATTACCTTGTCTCTATACTTACTATTTGCAAATAGTCAATAATATTGTAGGTCCATTTTATTGTTGTTCTTTCTACGCGCAGTTATAACACATTTTCATTTCATCATTTAATTTTGGTTGTGCATATATTGTTGTATAGAAGATATTTTCAGGTGGAAAACGAATAGATAGATATATAAACTAATATGTGGCGCCATCTAATGTACCTAATTTTCTTAATAAAAGTGACCCGAAAAAAGGGGCTAACACGTTAACCCGTGGCCCGATTTTAACAAAACTTGTTTTATTCTGTTTCTATTGTCATTTCATTACAAATATGGCCCTATTGTGCACTGTTTGGGCTGTATTTAATTACAGACAAGCAAACAAACAATCTCAAAGTTTTAGTAGTATATAAATGATACTCTTTAATCACAACCAATGAAAACCAGGAGATGTGAAGTTGATGCCAATGCAATGCAGGAAAAATAAACACGTAAAAAGCAATGAATTGGAATGTTATGTCAAGCAACCTTTATTACTGCTAATTGAAAACTCAACTGAAAGTTGGGCTGCATATGCATATTTATTTCCTAAACCTTTAAATATTGCTGGTAAACATTACATAGTGTCAGAAGAGCATGTTTGTTCAAAACTGAACTTCTAATACAAAAATGAGACATAAGAAATTTGCAATAAACTCTTCAAGCAATATAGACAGTCTATATCATTAGTTACCTCCCATAATGTTGATTAGTTTCCAGATTAGAAATTGGGTTCACTACCATTACCCACAAAAAATTTAAACTTTGTCTATCATATTCAGCACTTATCACAAAGAGAGTTAAATCAAATGACCTTACAATTCAATTTCAAAAATTCTTTACTAATATATTTTTTCTTATCTAGTATGTTACTTTGGAGGAGGGGGAGGAAGACTTAAGAGCTTACAAAAACAAATTTTCATGGAGTCACTGACTTTTTTTTCCCCCTCAGTTACATTATAAACCACCAGTCAAGCTGGATTCTTACCAGAATGATTCTTGTGAATCCTAGTCTCACCATCCTCTGTAGGGGTAATCAAATCCCAGATAAACCCTTTGATTTTCTCATCCCCACGGTAGTGTTGGAGACAGAAAAGAAGCTAAAGTACCAAAAACAGTGCATGTAAAGGAGATGCAAGAGTTAAGGTCAATGGTGGAATATTCAAATTTAGGTTTTTACTATGAAGGGTTATCTTCTGAGTAAATATGATCTACCTGTATCCTTTACTCTACTAAAGAGTAAAAAAAAGCTTAACAGTTATAGCATTATTAGTAATGTACTAGCATGATAGAAGTACGACCTATGCAGTAATAAAAAAAAAAAGACTTTTAAATTACATAATGAAACATAATCAAACTATGACATTTGCTTCCTGATTTATACGTTCGTATTTGAGAAATACCATATAAATAATCTAATCTAATTATTATACAAAGAGCATTTTTACACCATAAAGAAAAATTAGCATCAAATCTTTGATAGTCTTAGTTAAAATTTATATTCTATACACATGTGAGTATCTCTGCTAATGTATGATTATATATTAGAATTAAAAGATTTATGTTTAGGTAATTATTCAATTAGGATTTCTGAATATTCCTTGAAAAAAATAAATTCTGTAACAACTCACAACAGTCCTTGATATATCTTCCACATCTTTTATTGTCAAACTCCTCTTAAACTGACCTAATGCTAAACATTCCTCCCAACGACCCCAGCTGTAAAAAGATATATAATGTGTCAGCAAATCTACCAAAACAGTAGATACAAAAACCCATTTGATATTATTTCAATATTTACAATAAATCTCAAGGTAAAAAATTAGGCAGAACAGTCACTTATTGGTGCATGACCAAAAAAGCTTTCAATATACAAAAACTAGTTTACAAAAAAAAAGATGGGCATTAGGATAATTAAAAATGTAAATGTGCTAAACTCTTAAATTACATTAATGAAATACTTTCTTAAATAACACTGTAGTTATTTTTTGGATAGTAAAAAAAAGAGAGAATGCAGGAACATTAACTATAAAATCTTGCAAATAATATAATCAATCTCCTTGACAAAAAATATATAAAGAAACTTATCCTTGCTATAAGTTAGACAAGTAGCAATTGGGAAAAAATAACACACACTCAGGCCAGCTAAATAAAGAGAGTATCATGTCATACGAGAAGTCATTAAGGGTTCATACAAGCTTGTGTGATCAAATAATGTCTGAAAAAGGAGGAAGGAAACTGTTCCTAAATAGCTTTTTTTAAACAAAATGTTCTGAGAAACAGTTAAAATATTAAACTTTGCAATAACAAAAACAGAAATATATCTTATTACAGGCTCATAGCCCACTCTCTATGAGTATAAACATTTATTCGAAATAAGAATAATACATATATACATATTATATTTTGCAAGACAGATTGTTTTTTGGTTTGTATGTATTCATTTTTCTGCACAAAGACACATCTTCATATAATACCTATAGTTTCTATAACAGTGGACAGGTTGATTTCTAAATCACTAGCATTTCAGTGAGTGCATGTTTTTGACTGTAGCAAGTATAGTAACAATATCACCTTAGGTTGTGAAATTAAGAAAACCATTTTGAAATTACTTTTTGTTGAACAAATTTTGTTCTTATTTAACAATTATTTTCATGCAGTTTTATTGCTTTTCAGTACCATAAAAAGTTTCACATTATATAAAACAAGGTACATCAGTTCCATTCTTTAATAATCAACTGACACAGCTTGAAAAGTGACACTATATCAGCTGAATTTAAAGTATTCTGTGGCTTACCCAAAAGTAAGCAATCCCTTCTCAACCTTAAAACATTCTGCTCGTGTCCAATTACCAGGAGCAACCTCTTCCAACAAGTCTTCCTCACGCTCTCTATCAAAACCTCCTCCTCGTCGACCTCCTCGTCCACGGTTTCTGTTGCCACAAATACTTCCTCTAGGGGAGCGACCACGACCTCCTCTGGTACGGGAAGATATTGCATCATCATCATCATCACTGGATTCTAAATCAGACAGATCTAACATATGATCATCAGCTCCAAACCTTCGTGTCTGAGTGCGTCGTCTTGGTTCTTTGACAATAAGCTCATTCTAAAAAGAGAAAGGTAAAATTAGCAAGAAAATTCATGAATTCCACATAAAGAAAGGTTTAGTTAAGAAAAACCTAACTCATTTGACACAGTTTTTTGTTTTAAATACAAAATAATAGTTAAATGTGCAGGTAACACTTAAATATTCTTAAAACAAATAACTAATTTTAAAAAACTTTTAGAAACAACATATATAAAACTGTTTTATACTATTTTTAAATGGAAGTTCTTTTTTTGGTTGGGTTTTACTTTTAAGTCAACATAAATCAATGATGGTATTCTAAGGCCAACCCCATCCAACCATTAAAACAGCTGGAAGTTTTGTTTTTTCCACCCTTCTCTTTCTCTCATCAATTTCAATATTCACTTACTGAGTCACTTTCATTTTTCTCATTGTACTTACTTTATTTTTAAGTTCATCTACATCAATGTTAGCTTTCTGGGCCCATTTTTCCCAAAATTCTGGATCATCCAAAGCAATATCATCTTTGATATTTCCAGCAGAAAATGTTGCTTTAGCAAAAGTTGAGCCTTTTCCTTCACTCTCAATAGTAATGGTACGTGTCCGGCGTTCCAGGATTTGATCAATGTCTTCTTCACAGAACTTGTCTCCTGCATTATCATCATCCATCAGAGCCCCATAGGCTCCTTTCCTGAGCAAATCTTCAATCTCTTTTTTAGTCATCTGCCCTCCCTATAAAAATATTAAATTAAATATATTGTTCTATTATCATTTGTTCTTTGGTATTATGAAGCATTATATTTTAATAAATTACTTTTCTTCAGCTTCTAAAACTATTTCCAATTCTAAAATAGCTTATAAACTTTTTTAAAGTATCCTAACTCAAGAAAAGAAATCACGATACAGTTTATTCCACAAGCTTACACAGACTTGAAATTAGCAAAATATTGTGGTCTGACAGATATCAAAAACAGAGATACAAAACTGACAAATGGATTTCATTAACAATAATAACAACCTGAAGCAGAATGAAACTTATTTTTAATATATTTTATGCCCGTGATTTACAAAAAATAAAAAATTTCAATTTAAGGTATCATTTCCTAAAATATATGAAAAGAAATCAAATTCTATTAGCACATTGTACTAATTGACCCTCACCAAACTAGGACCTTCTTTCTGAGAATTCATGGACTGTAGAACTGCTCTATCCAACCCCAATTTTAAACTTGCTTTGTCAAACATCTCCCTTTCATATGTATTTCTACAGATGAGTCGATATACTTTAACAGCTCTTGACTGACCTATCCTGTGACATCTGGCTTGAGCCTGGAGAAAGTAGAAGTTTAAAGTTTCAGAAGGAAATCAAGCCATGTCACACAAAAATACCTTACACTGATGTTTTAACATGTTAAAAAACAAAATGTTTTATTTTAGGTTTTAAATGCTTAAACAAGGATTCTGATGGAAATACCATATTTTTTTTACAAGAAAAATTTGTGCAAACGTCTAGTATACTATGAAATAGTTCACTGTTTAAACTCTAATCATTAACATTTTTTTTATTTTTACAAATTACACTTTGTGATTGTTACATGTAGTTAATCCTCACTGATTTTGTACACCGAAATATTTGACTAAAAGCATCTGTGTAAGAAAATCCTGATGATTATTTAGTTTTGAGAATAAAAAATGTTGTTTATACTTGAAAAGTAAAAAAAATGTTTTTTTAACAATATACAAATAATTGATGACTTACTTACAGCAAATGTTTTAAAACAGAAAGTAAAAACGTTTTATTTACATTGTTTAAAAGCTTTACATAGTCTGTAAAGTACACCAATTAATCATTCTACCTGAAGGTCATTCTGAGGATTCCAATCTGAGTCAAATATGACAACAGTATCAGCTGCTGTCAAGTTAATACCAAGTCCACCAGCTCTTGTACAAAGCAAGAACACAAACCTGTCAGAATCTGATAAACAAAAAACTGCTCAGTCTATTAAAAGTAAAAACATAAACTCATGAAAAACACCTTAAAAATATGAACTACTTAAAGAAAATTAAACATGACAAAATAGACTGGTCAAAGTCTGTTAAAACAAAAACTGACCAATATTTACTAGGGATTAGTGAAATAGTCCAAAATCCAATCACCAGAGTTTACTAAAACAAATTTTTTTTTATTTAGACAATATATACACAATAAAAAAACATTCCAACTATAAAAACTCTGTCCATTCCTATAATGATGATGCCCTTTTTGCACATCACTGAGTTACATTCAAAATGTTATTAAATTACTTGAATATTAATGTATCTTAATGAAATTATTTTTATAAAGTACATTATAATTCAAAGTTTTATATATTTCAGTGTTTATTCCTTTATTTCAAAAGAAACCTCTAAACAATGATTTCATATTTCATTTATCACTTCATGATCTCATGATTCAAAATACCTTAACTTTAGAAACAAGTATCTGTAGACGTTTTCTTGCTGATGTTCAAAGTACATGTATATAGCTTGTTTATGAGTTACTCGAGTCAAATTCAATGAACTCATGGTGGAGAGAAAAACTTAAAAATTCTTTCAGTTCAAGATAAGTCATGCCCATTTCCAGAGAAAGAGCAATATCCCTTTGGAATGTCTCAAATGTAGACGTATCTATCCATTTACAAATAGGCAAAATAAAGTTTAGTTTATTGTTGAGAGCAGGGCTCCTAGCAATTGGCTATTTTTTCTTGCCTTACACATATTAGTTTCATAGACTGCTAAACTACATTTAGGTTTACTTTTATATTTTATTTAATTATGTATTACAGTCCAGCCCCATTTATCCAGTCATAGCAGGGTGGCCTCAAAAGCACAGTACATATCCCTACAACTCGTCCATAATACTCACCTTTCTATGTTCCCGTTTGATACAGAATATTGTAATAACATCTTTACATACCTATTTTTGTATTTCTTGTCTAAAAATAAAATTCTAT
>NW_013666883.1:133708-155318 GCF_000517525.1 Limulus polyphemus | reverse complement strand
AAGTGTAATGAAGGAGATTGCTACATTTCTGTAATTTTTAACATTTTTCAAGGACATGTTCTGAAAGGTGTAATGAAGGAGATTGCTACATTTCTGTAATTTTTAACATTTTTCAAGGACATGTTCTGAAAGGTGTAATGAAGGAGATTGCTACATTTCTGTAATTTTTAATATCAAACTACTCATAACACCTAAAACATTTGCAGAAGAGTCTGTTATACAAAGTAAATTGAAATGTGATTATTACTTGAACAAAATAGTTTATATTTTGATTCCAAATTAAATACACTCATTTTTTTCTAAACAACAGCTGATCTGTATTACACCAGAAATACTATAAATAAAGTACTAATTCAAATCAAGTTGATTTAAGTATCTCTTATTTGGATAAATTTCTAACGAATACATCTAATCAGCAAGTTTAGACTAAACAATGGAAAAATATGGCAGTAATCTTTCTAAAAATCATTTTAATATTTTTCTTCAAGTTAGGACCCTACCATAGTGAAGGGTTCCAAAAACAGATATCAATAATTGGTTCCAATTATGCCAACAGTAATATTTAGAGGTCACAGTTGTTATAAATAATTAAATCAAAACAAAATTTTACAATTTTATTACTAGTTGTACATTTTCAGCCTATCTTTACTAAGCAGTAACCAATACTCTAGTGGTTAAAAAAAATAAGTAAATATATAGGAAAAATATTTTTTTTTACTAATTCTCTAAAGATTTTATTATTTAAATTGTAATTTCTGTCAAAGATATTACACAGTATCTAGTAAAAACAGCCAGAGTTTCTGTACAGTTAGACTTGCATGCAGATGCTTTAGGACACCTTCAAATATTCCTTGAATGAAAGAACTGCAAATAAAATAATAATTAAGGGGAAACTCAAATCATGGTGACCAGTCACAGTGGTAGTAAAATTAGGGTTTTGTTTTCTTCAGTATCGTGATTTATTACAATAAATCTTATTTTAATGATTAGAAAGTTCTCGTAATACTCTACTTTGTTGCTTTTTCTTTTAAATATTTTTAAGTACAATGAAAAAAGTGCACTTTTCTAACCCTATGAGTACAGGAGGGTCAGAGTGTGAAGGTCACTACTTTTAAACAGTTAGCTTCAAAAATTATTTAAACAGCTTTATTATCAATGTATGTAAATAAACTTACTATTAAAACATAGTTTATAATTTAGAGTTTTATATTATCAAAGTTTAAATCTACACTTCTTTGTATCATGTAATGAGTCTGCACTCTGAATTGCTCATTTTATGTGTTCTTTATACCATTATCATTAAGTACAGTAGTACTTAATAGAAGGGATCCTGAAGAAAGAAAATGGTGACCATAAAAATTCCTGTTAAAAACCACTTTTAAAATGTCTGAATATTAACAATGACTAGTTCACAGTATTGTCTGAGCAAAACTAAAGCTCATTGTACTATATACAATCACTATATACATGTTTATGGAGTGAATTAAAATTTCAGTATTTCTATGAATTTTCATCTTAAGTAAGTAAGAAGTGACTTTCCTAGACAAGTGTACAGAAAAAATTATTCCTTTCTTATTCCGAGAAGGACACTAGTGTACACGCGTGCCCCACGCTCGGTATTGTTAGTGCACAAAAAAATACATAATAAAAAGGAAACAAACAATTATAAAGACAAGTAGGGATCAATATATATATATATAAAACCTAGCTAGCTATCAGGCAGGTGGAAGCACTGCCTATGTAGGGATGGCTCTGATTGTTCATCAGAATGGTATTTTAAATATCTTCTCAATAAGTCATCAGAACTTTACAATAATATACAGTGTTTCCTTTTATAACTATTTATGTAATGGCTGAGTTGCAAGTTGTGGGAATGTCTGTAAATATCATAGCAAAAAGTTTGAATTTCTTGTTCTTCTTTCCTCTTTTTTATTAATTCATGATAACTCAAAAACCAAAACAGTTGTATCAACCAAGTTTACTGAGGTGACATAGTTTCAAACAGAGTATCCACTTTTATAAGTATTATTAACTAGTAATAATTCAAAAAAAATCCTAATTCTAGTGCAAACAAAATTATAAGTATCCCTTGAAGTTAGCTTTTTTTTTATAGAAATTTGGTGTTCCTTTAGAAAGCTTAGTACAGTGTGAAACAGAAATTACCAGCCAGTAATAGATAAATGATCAATATTACAGTTGGAACCTCATTGTATTTAGAATTTGGTTATAAATACAACCTTCCTATGTCTATTGAAACACTGTATTAAAAAAACAAGCAAACAAATAAAGATAGTAGGGATGGCTAATATCAGTCCTTCAAAAACAATGCAAACATGATAGTAGGGATGGCATTTGCATCATTCAAGTTGATTGTTTTGGATGGGAGGCTTTGTGTTCAAGTAAGTACTAAGTACAATAATAAAAACATAAATTTACAAAAAAATATATGTGAAAAGGTTGCCAGTCAAAATTTTGGAGATAATAACTGCATGAAACAAGATGAATTTATGCATCAAAAGAAGAAGAATTATTCATTTTATTTCATAATCTTCAACTTTTCATTTCATTTTAAAATGATCATGATTGATGATTTTCCTATGGTTAGTGTTAGGGTAGATAAAAGAGCAGATAAAATATAAGGATTTACCAAAAAAAACTTTTGATTATTCATTTAGGAAGTTCTAGAGGTTATGCAAATTAAATATGAAATCTAAATAGGATAAAAAAGAGAGTATTTTTATTCTTAGCATAAAAATCACCACGAACCCAGACTAGTCAGAATGTGAGTCAGAGTGACTCAGTAAATTAAAAGACAAATTTTTGAAAAAAAGACTATTAAAAATTCTGATTATTTGTGTACAACAGACTTTTCACATTTACTAAAAGCTTCCCAAATTTTGTGAAGATATGCATTATAAGTTCAGAATTATAGTAAGCATTAATTCTGCATGTAGTATTGTTGATGCATTGTGTAATTATGTTCACTCAGGTGGCTAGATTGATGGTCAATAAGTTGATGGTTGGACAAGTATTACTGATATTTGTTATGAAAGAACCAGTATATTTTGCAGATGATGATGACGTCTAGTGAATAATATTTAAGATTTATATGAAAACATTATGTTGTTGTCTGTTTTATGATACCCTACAATGTTGGAGTGCTTGTGATGATGGGGGAAAAAAACTAACTCTTTAAACCCGTAAGATTTTGCACATTCTGAATGAATCACTTTCATGCTTTCCAAATAATTATCAAAATACTTTAAAAAATTTCAAATTTCTTAAGTTTGTGGATAATAACATGATTTGGATTAGTTGTCAGCCAAAGAGAGACAAATGTTATCGGACATTATCGCCGTCTGGTAGGTAAATCAGAAATTTTGGCCAGTGCTGATAACATCTGCTTAGGTTGAAGGTGTTAAGTAATATATTTTTGACATACTAACATCAGTAAACATGACACATGATGTTAGCTATTCTTACTTGTAGAGGACTGAATGTGGCTTAGTGGTCATAAAGTACAATATCGATACCATAGAAGTCATCTATAATTTATCAAGTGTAGTATTTAAGCTGTATTTGGGTTTAAAAAAATATGAAATTTTGAGCTCACTAAAGACTTGCCTCATCATTTGAAATCTTGTGTGAAAAGAAAGAAATTAGCACAACAACACATCAAAGTGGCTGAGAAAATCACTAGGGGGACATTCTGAGCTTTTGATTGATTATTAATGTGATATATAGAAGTAAGTGTACATAAGGGACCATTTCCATAAAGGGAAAGAGGTGGACTGGGGGCCACTGTGTTTGATTCAGTGCAGGAGCGATATCTTAGCAAATAGAAAAGATAAGATGTTCTTATTTTATATTCTAGCTTGTCAATATCAGAAGTTTGAGTTCCCAATTTGTACGAAACTGTAGATTTTGTATTTTGACATCGCAAACATCTAATTTTAACTTGTGCTGCATTCAGCATACCATGTGACACACAAAAATTGATGTTTAGCTCTGTTTTTTAATATTTACTTTTAAACTAAGAAATTAACTAAAGTATAGTATTAAAATTTTAATTATAATCTACAACTTGATACCAAATTTATTGATGTAGATTTATAAAATAGTAGATCAATAAAATTTTGAATGCAAGTCAACAAAAGTGATGACATGGCCTTTGGCACATGACCCATCAAGATATTGTTAACTTGTTTTTTCCAAGTGATCAAACCAACTTTCAGACTTATTTCGCTATATCTGTTTCATTTTTGGAAAGTGTCTATACTGCTAATCTTGGACTTCCTAAAAACTAAAGATGATATTTTAATCTTTTAGAATCTTCTGGAAGTGAGAGGCCGCTATGTGGTTCACAGTGGGGATCTGATGGAACTAGACAATGTAGATTATAAAGTTGTTCAACGTGTTCATGCAGTACTTCTTAATGATAGTCTTATGCTGGCAACATGGATCTCCAATAGGTTTGTAACATAGTGATATGTGTTTTCAATTAGAAATACATTTAGACATTGATTTGTTGAAGTGACAATGACTTTAGAAATTTACTCAAAATATCAGAGGCTCGAGATTTCTGATTTGTTAAAGTCATGAAAACATTAATATACAGCATAAACCAACATATTAATTAAGTTTAACCAATTCTACCTTTCTCTAATATAATTTGATGAAGTGTTTGGCAAATGGACATCTGTCTTAATCTTTAACTTATAACTTGAATTGTAGTTTTTACTCTATGTTCACAAGGTGTTCTTAATGTTTTAAATATGAAAATCTTGTTTGAACCAGTTAACTAAATGGTAATGATGTTTCTAGGAACTTTCCTGTCATCTGCATGACTGTTCACAAAAAATCTACAAACATTCTGTGAAAAATTAACAAATTATCATTCTGTTGTAACACTGCATGAGGAGCTAGACTTAAATTTGCATAAATATGTATGTTTTATTATATTAAAGTACTGTACTATCTACATGCAGAATAGTTATTAATTCTTAAATTATATTACTAATTTAAACAACTCTGTGCTTGGAACTATTTCAAGCCAAAAAATGCTAATGCTTAATCAGAAGAATGTAGACTATGTAGAAAATGTTAAGTACCTTAAGCAGCTGCACTATAACTATATAATCATAATTTTTTGCATAAAAAAATAACACCAAATTTGTTATTTTTCTTTAGTTGGACATTCAATATCTTGCCTTACAGCTCCTTTGGGAGCTACTAAAACAAAAACCATAACTGACAGTACAAAGCTTTATTATCGTATTACTGGTACTAGAAAGTATGCTCAAATTCATTGCAATGGCATCTATAGTCACAGGGCTCAACATTTTAACTATAGCCTTTACTTTGAGGATGAGAATATTGTTCTGGATTGACTTGAGGTGTGGTTTTGAAGCCCAGTGCTGTCCTAAATACTCTGTTTTGCAAGTTTTTCTACTTTTATTGAGAGCAATGAATGTTCCCTTCTTGAAGTGTTATGCCTTTTGACTCATCCTTGTCTAAAAATGTCACAATACAGATACCCTTCCCTAGAAAGGGCAGTAATATATTAACCTTTAGTCATAAGTCTGTCATATAGCTGCCCTGTAATATTGAATGGTTAGAATTTGCTATGAGCCAAACACGTGAATACATCAGTGAATCCATGAAATTCCATTAATCCATGGACCATGACCAAAAACTTACTTTTTGGTACCTCCTCAGATGGCAAAATCTCATTGTATTTTTAAAAAGTTTATATCTATGGATGAACTGTTCATATGATAACCATTGGCGAGTGGTGTCTTAGTGGTAGTTACCAGCTTTTGAAAGTGCCTACCTTTTATATGACATATTCTATCAAAAGTGATGGAATGACACTTGAAAATGTTTTAGCATTCAATAAATAACATAATATCAATATAAAATATTGTAACAAACACATTTGATAGTGTAATGTGTGTGATGTGCAATGTTTGGTAAAAAAACAAATATGCCTCGTGTCACAATTTTTCTGATACATATAAGTGAGCACCTGTATACCTTTTCAATGTGTGATAGTATTTCAGTCAGATATCAATACACCATAAATTTGAATACCATGTCTATTTGTGTGTAGGACAACTATCTGTCACAGCAGCAGCAATAAAGCAAATATGAGTTTTCTTATTCATACACACTACTAGAAATAGTCACAATAAAAATGTAAAACAAAATGATGACAAATTGCACAGCATTCTTATTACCTTTTATTTGTGACCTGCAAAATCAAAACAGGAAGGCATGTCTAGGGAAAGCAGTGTAAATTTGAATACTTAATTATAACTTATCTGTAATAATAAAAGGGCATGTGTGTGTGTGTGTGTGTGTGTGTGACCACCATAACTCTAAGAGGAAAACCCAGAAACCTGAAAGTTTGCACACATACTAAGTGGACCATGAGGGTGTGCACCTGTGTATTTGCGTATGCATCTTTCGTATGAGAAAAACCACATAGAATTGTGACCACCATAACTCCAAGAGGAAAGAACCTAGAAACCTGAAATTTTGCACCTTTACTAAGTGGACCCTGAGGGTGTGCACCTGGGTTTTACTTATCTATCCATCTTTTTAATGAGGCAAGCTAGTGAAAAAACACATAGAAAAGAAGTGGTTCCTTATATATCAACTTCTAATACATAGAAAACCAGTGCATTTTGCTAACAATGCATTCCAACAATGGCTTTTATGTCATGTAGCTTAGCAACAAAAGTATATAGGTCACACTTTTATGTTAAAATGGGTTCAGAATACACACACTATCAACCTAATAACCCGAGTGAAGCCGAGTACTTTTGCTAGTTTATATATAAATACAATTGATATAATACTTACTACAATCTGGTATAAACACAGGCAAATGTATATTTCAATAAATAATTGTGTTCAATACAAAATCTAAAAGTTCATTTGGTCTAAACCAGTGATCATTGTTTTCTCACAGCATAGCCATGTTTGTTACTCCAGCTATGTGCTACTTTATTATACAGTCCAACCACATTTATCTGGTCAGCTGTGGATCTAAGCAGTTAATGGCCACATAGCGGGGTGGCCATATTACCGGGTGTCACTGTATGGGGTCAACTCTGGGATCAGACTGAGACCTTATAGGCGCAGCACATACCCTTACAACTTACCCATAATACTCACCTTTCTGTGTTCCTGTTTGATACAGAATGTTGTAATAACATCTTTACATACCTATCTTTGCATTTCTTGTCTAAAAAGTAAAATTCTGTACTGTATTTTGATTAACAAATAAATGCAAAATTTAGAACGACAATGAACTTCTTGACTTTTCCTTGCACCACACAGTATCAGAGGCCAAGGCATGACACTGTTGTTTATGGGCACATGGTGACATTTGGTGGTAATGATACTCAAACAATGAAAGAACAACTTTCTTCCATTTCCATCAATAGAACAGACAAAATTGATTTGGCTGAGAAAGCAGAGTTCTATTACAAAATGGAAGGTAAGGCGACAAAACTTTAAATGAATGTGCAAATTTTTACCCTTTGAACAAATCTTTTGTTCACAAGAAGATTAAAGAGACACTGAAGTAGAAGTGTTACAAGTGACAAAGTTTAAAGGAGTGTGAAAACATACTGATTGTTTAATTGTGTATTTGTGATCATCAGTACAACATGAGGTGTGAAGCATCAGGTAGGATTAGCATGTCATTAATAGAGAACATCAATGGTCACCTGGTTTGTAACACCTACAAGACATGGCCACTATCAGTCGATGTATGGGTAGTGACCTCACTTTGATTGACAGGTCTCAATTGGGCAGCTGCGAGTGAGAGCCAGCCTGAGTAGCCACAATACTGAGTTTAAAGAAACTGCTTGAAACTGGAAAGCAGGTGACCACAAGCCAAGTTGACCATAGTACAAGTGCCCATGATAGCAGATGATTTATACACATTCAATTGAAAGAAATATTTGAAACTGAGCCAAAATGGCTTTAATTAAAGGTGTTGACTGGTATGCAGGTCTGGACTGTATTTGTTTTAAAATTCTTATTCAAAACGTTTAATGACTTTTAAAATTTATTCTATGCTTTGCCTCGGTCAACACGTATTCATAAAGTTAGCAAGTGCAACCACCATTTTGTTGGGGGCTAAACCATTTCTACCAATGTTTTATGTTATATCACCCACCGGCACCTGTTGATGTGTGTTGAACTAAATAATCAAAGATAAAGAAACCAAAAGGAAAAGAGAATACAACATTAAAAAATAAACTATAAGTGAAGAGGTAAAGATGTGAAATTATGCATAAGACCCAAAGAAGAAATTTTAAGATTATAGAAGAAAAAAAAAAAAGAGTTAAAAGGTATGTATATATTTCCATTTCTTAATTTAAATTTCATTGCACTCCACATTGATGATAATAGCTAGAAATAGTGATGTTGTAGAGAATTTAGCAAATAAAATATAAACATTACCTTAAAACAACTTTTTATATAAGGTTCTAGAGATTGTAAAACTGAAATTTGTAAGATAAAAATAGAATCTTAAAATACTTTGCCTTCAAATCAAAGAAAAAGATAACAGCTCGCAATGCATTTAATTACATTTCATGAGGATGTGCATTTTTACATAGTTTACTCAAGAATTATGGCAACATTAGTGCACCGCTTACATTGTGGCCTCCAAACATAATCAGAAACACAGTCAAAAGTAAAACCTATTTGTATGTCTTTAATCATCATAATTCACCATTGTGATGATTCTGATTTGCGAGCCATATTTTGTCATTTATCCACATATCAGGAATTATAAATAAATACAGCCACTTACAGAATTCTAAGCCACATTTACTTGGTTATTCTTGCAGTTTTAAAATGCATAACCATTTGGCCCAGTGTGGCATAAGCACATAATGATGCAACAAAATGTGAGAACTCAACAATCTATTTTATACAGAAGATTGCTAAATAGTACCATATGTGGAATAACAGAAATGTGGGGAAAAACTATGCTATTCATAAAATTCTTAAGATATAGGATATACGAGTTCTTTTATGAACATACATGTTAATATAGGTGTGTTCATGAAAAATATAGGTAATATACTTAGAGAAAAAGCACTGTATAATTACCCACCTTGTTTGCAAAATCGGTCAATAGCAGCTTGCCTCAAGTTGCCACGCACTCTCCCATCTATTCTTTCATAAGGATATCTGTGTAATTAGATATTATAGAGTACAAAATTAAATTGAAAATACTTTTCTGGTAAACTAGACAAGCTCAGCCCTTAACCATTTATGAATTCATAATCTTGAAAACAACACATGTAAGATACACGGGAAAACTATAACTTGTTAATTAATACACATATTTTTTCTCTCACATACTTATAAATATTACTTATTATAACTGAAAAAATAAAACTTCATTAATCCAAGAAATACATTTAACCATTAAAAAACTAGAAAGATAACACTTCTTAATTACAATTATATGATAAATACTTTAATAACTAACTCTTCATTCTAAATACAAACTTAGAATGTCTAACTTATTTCAGGCATAAAATAACCATCTCTAACCTTTCAAAATAACCACAGTAAGACATACAATTAACATGTGATAAAATTTACAATTAAGATATTACTAACTCGAGTATACATCCTAAAAGTATAACTGAAAGTTTCAAATATCAGAATACTGCTTTACAAATTATAACACATAAATTACAAAAGTCAGTTAACCCTCAGCTTATACACACAAATTGCTTCTTCTTAATTAATGTCTATTACTATCAAATTCAAATGAATGGTTGCAGGCTTGAAATAATAAAAAAAGAATAGGCTCTTTATATTGGTTCAAAAACTGCCTTAACCCCCATGACAACAATGTCATTTAAAACTCCTTTCTGGGCATGCCACTGAGTTACATTCAAAATGTAAATAAACCACTTTATTTTCAATGTATTTTAATGAAATAATTATCATCAAGTATGTTATAGTTCAAAGTTTTATATTATCTTAGTTTCATTCCATTATTTCAAAAGAAACTTTGAAAGCAATAATGAAATCTCACATGTTTATGTTACATTATGAATAAGCTATAAACAATGTAAAAATTTGCCAGAGTATAGCTTGAAACAATACTCAAGTATGTTTAAATCTAGACTAGCTTACTTGCCCTTTTGACATGTGTGTGGTTCAAAGTATTTTGCTGACTGCAGTTGAAACAAGAAATAAATTTTTTCAATCCCTGACAGTTGCAACACCCACCTTCTAACACTGAACCTTAGAAGTTATATGTACTTTCAACATGTAAATGTTTATAGTTCTTAGAAATAGCTCATTTTACACTATAATACAACAAAGGTTATTTTGAAATTGGCATGAAGTTGTCATCCTTGGGTAGGATGTGACTGGTTGTACTATTATTGGCTGCTTTGTTCCCAATAACACTTCAGTTGTTTCTTACCTAAATGTTGTAGTTAGAGAGAGAGAGAGAGAGTTAAATTGTATTTAGGTTTTACTTTTATATTTTAGTTAATTATGCATTATTTATGTTAAGGTTTAATAATTTCTATAAAATAACAAAAGCTTCCCCTTGTTCTGAAAGGGTTCATTACCAAGCATGTTTATATATAATGATTTTGCCTGAGGCTAAGGTATCTCTGCTGTTCATACCGTTCTATCACCTACGGTTACCTGTTGATGTGCGTCAACATAAGTAATAAACAGTAAAGGATAGGAAAGGAAAATTAAAAATAAACTATATTTCTGTTCCTTAATTTTAAGTACTTCATTGCACTGTCCATCGATGATAGCTAGAGTTGGTGATAGATAGAGAAAATAGAAAATAAAATATAAGCATCACATAATCTTAAAACAACTTTGATATTCATTTAGGAGGTTCTAGAGATTATGCAAGTGAAAACTGTAAGATAATAAATAGTATTTTTATATTCAAAATGAAATTCACTTTGCAGGTGAACTATTCAGAATCTAAGTGCAAAGAACTAAATTAAATAATGAATTTTTCTCAGAAAATAGTGTGAAAAAAAATTAAGTATTTTAGTTTTCCTAAACTACATACTTTTATGAAAATTCCTGCGAAATTTTAAACAATGTTATCCACTCGTTTTTTTTTCTGAACAATATGAGAACTAAGTCGCGTGCTGCACTTTCACATTTCAGTTTCATTATCTTTAGGACCTCTTAAATAAATATTACAAGTTGTTTTAAGGTAAATGGTTATATTTATAAAATTTTGCTATTTTCTCTACATCATCACTATTTCTAGCTATTATCATCAACGTAAAGTGCAATGAAATGTTTGAAATTAAGAAATTGAAATATATACATACCTTTTAATTCTTTTTTTTTGAATAATCTTAAAATTTCTTCTTTGGGTCATATGCATAATTTCACATCTTTACCTCTTCACTTATAGTTTATTTTTAATGTTTTATTTTTCCTTTCCTTAAAAATCATTAAACCTTTCAAATATGAATTTTACAACACAAATAATACATAATTAACTAAGATATATATATAAGTAAAAGCTAAATGGAATTTAACTGTATCAAACTAATATGTACAAGGTGAGAAAAAAACTGCCAATCACTAGGGGCCCTGCTTTAAAGAAGGGACTACTTTAATTTGCCTCGTTTGTAAACGGATACAAACATGTACATTTATTGTTAATTTAGAGTCATATTAGTGGGAAATCTACTCTAGCTATTGGTTATAAGCATGCCATTTAACTTAAAACTGTTGCTTAGCAGCACTGCTTCTTTGCAAGTGAGCATGACTTATCTTGAACTGATGATTTTTTGCATTGGTTTGCTCCGGGACAAAAATTCTAGAAATTTACTCAAATTACTAGAAAACAACCACTTATGCTGTACAGAGAGACTGTCTGCATCACATACACAGTTTTTTCTATACCAGCTCTTAAAGTTGAGAATTGTAACTGCGAGCTCATAATGATATATCAAAACCCAATTTAAATAATATTATAAAAGTTTCTTTTGAACCATATGAATAAAAACTTAGATAATATAAAACTTTAAATCATAATGTACTTGATAATAATGATTTCATTAAAATATGTTGATAGAAGAGCAGTTTAATTAAATTTTGAATGTAAAGGGTTTTAAAAATGGTGTCGTAGTTATAGGGTTGAAGAGTTTTCAAATCTCCATTTTTCATGGACTATCATCAACAAACTTTTGACAATTTCATATTTTTGGCCAACTATCTTCAGAGACACTTGTGCTGTATATCTCTGAAGAAACTAAACCTATAGTTATTCTCTAAAGCCTCACACTGATACAATGCTTTTCACTTTGCATATGTGATATTAGATCACTTTCTTCTATCTTGCACAAATCTATTCCTTTGTTACAAGCAGCATGACTCAATTTTTGAATTTACCATTTCTTACTGAATATGTTATTTTCTATAATGAAAGATGAGATAATATAGTGTTCAATTCACTGAAGTAGGCCTACATCAAAATGTCGTGTATTTTTAGGCCAACAACATTTATGGTCGTTTTTTCATGCACTGATTGGCTTTACACTCATCACTTTCTGCATTACACTGTGACTGGAAAATTACATTGTAAAGTAAAAATGAAAAATCAAACAAAAACATTTTATTACACAGAGTGATAATAGTCTTCTTCAGAAAGTTAAATGTTTAAACATGATTAGTGTGTTAGTATACATCCATAGAAGATATAAACAAAAATGCAGACAGATAAAAACAAAATATAAACTTTAATTTGTAAAGTAAGAATTTTTAACAATGATACTGTTCATAAAAATATATATAGCACTAATGTACATTTGTCATAGACTATGCACACCAATACCCTACAAGATTAAAAACAAAACTGACCAATGGGTGGTTTCACTGTTAATCTTCCATGAAACCATAAAAAATAAACATTAAAATTACTTACTCAGATTAACCAATAATGTACTCATAATTTTTTCTTTTTTAATTAATAAACTAAAAATTGCTAAATATTTAGATAAAGTACATAAATTTAATGAACAAACTGAATCTTTATTCAGTTATGGTTCATAACTTTTTGTGTGTGCAAAGAATGTTCTCTTCAGGTCCAACATTGTTTTGTCACAGCTTGCAGCTCTGAATAATTTATTTTGATCACTGAACAGAAAGGAAATAACTTAGGTAAGGGACTAATAACTTTGAATACAATTTATGTGATTACCTATGCAAAGGGTCCTGTTCTTCTCCACCATGAAAACCTAAAATTACACTATGAAAGTCCTATAAGCTTACCTACGATGAACAAGATAGTCTTCTAAGATATCAAGACATCGAACCATTTGTGAGAACACCAGCACTCTATGGTCATTTGCACGTAGCCGAGGCAATAACTTGTCAAGTAACACTAACTTTCCTGAAGCTTGGATCATTGCACTTAAATTACATTCAGGCATCTCTCCATGTTCTGCTTTAAATTCAGATATGATTTGTTCTTCAGCACCTAAGTAGAGAAATATTTAATTTTTCTGAGTTCCCAGAGCTCATTTAGTGTTATCTTAAAACTGCATTCAAATTGAGAAAATAAAATAATTATAAATTTTAATTATTGCAAGCATTTAGAACTGCACTGAAAATTCTAAAACACTTATAAAAAAATTATTCCCATAGTTTATTTTTGCATTAGTTTCATTTTAAAAAAACCTATCATTGTAATATGGGAAAATGATGTCAAATCAACTTTCAAAACATTATAAAAATAATCTTATCATCAAAGGCAACTATATAGTTATGAAACAGTAAGATACAATATAATACACTATCATTCACAATGAATTAATTACATCAAATACTAGCATTAAAAACATTCAAACAGCACCTACAACTGTCTTAACTCACCAAAAACATATTTATTGACATGTTTCAGTTAAATCTCTTCTTCAGGTGGAGCACAAAAAACATTCCATACACAAAACACTTTCCAAAAATATAGGTTTTGTTTTAAAGTGGTAAAATATTACACATTGTCACTTATCATCAGCAATTTTCTTTCACAACACTTTCTTAAACTTCAGACTTTGTGTGAAATCTTAACTCACCATTAATCAAATAAGGGTGAATGCAGCATTTTCTGAGTTCCATCATGGTGTTCATCAAGTTTGGTACATTGGTCCCTGTGCTTCCTTTAGTTAGGAAGGTAAAGTTACGCTCTAAGATAGCCCTATAGTATTTCTTCTGGACATTTGTAAGTTCCACCTAACAGAAATAAACATCAATTGACATCAAGTTAATGTAAACATAATTTTTTTTTATAGAAATTACAAATTTCTGAAGGAAAAAAAGAAACACATCTTAAATAAATAAACTGCACAAAAACGCATTACCTCACCTACCAAATGTAATTCAAATCTCTCTCTTGGAATTCATATCTTTTGTTTTACTTAAACTTCAATATTTTGTTGAAAACAAATAAAGTAACATCTTACTAATTATCTCACACACACACACTTGAAACATTAAAAATTAATGCAAGAAACATTAAATATATGTTAAATAATATATCTATATCTATATATAATACCTTATTCCTGTTATCTACTGATTAGTAGTTTGTGTGGCATTATATCATAATAATACCGATGATAACTTTTAATAAATGTTTCTTTGCTCGACTTATATAAGCTTCCAGTAGAAATAACATAACAGCATCATGACTGTATAAAGTTTTGTCAAAAACATTTTATTGGTCATACAAACAACCAATGAACACTTTTATTACACAAATTTGACTGCATAAATACAAATAAGGTTCATTGTACCATGAATATCAAAGATATTCTGTCAAAACTTAAGAAACAAAAGTTCATAAAAAAAATAAATTGTGCTGCTTTAAAAATCGTTAAAAAAAAGAGATGAAAGAAATTTTCTATTTACAATTAAACACCAATTCTAGTTTTGATGTGCTTAAATGGGCAGTTTGGCTTAAAAACTGCTTTACATAATTATATTTTTATTCAATATCCACCAAGAAACACATTAACTTGTATATTAAACTTGACTATTGGAAACAGAATTTCCTGCACTCAGTTAAACAAATGAAAGCTTTAATTCAATGTGACCAACAACAGCCAAGGCTGGTGATCTCTCAGTATTAGCATGGCAAGACATCATTGTGCATTAAATCTGAATATTAACCAATAAGCAATAAACATTAGCAAGAGTAATAAATATTTTCAACAGAACTTTTTTTTAATCATAAAAATTAACTGTTCAGCTTTTATACAAAAATGTCATTTCTTTCTACACTTTTAGTGATGTTTTCATGGTTTATTTTCAACTACCTGATTTTTTATACAATTTCTCAGCAGGATATTGTTGAAGAAAATGTGTATATTAAAATGTAAAAGTTGTACACTATGATAATATAATAACAAAAATGACAAACTTATGGAAATCAAAACTCCCACTAGACCTTGTAGAATTACCCTAGGAAATATGTAATACCAACTTCCTGCTAAAATCATATTAATAAATGCTCAATGTCCAAATGCTACAATTTTGAATTTCCTACCTTTGGACATAATTTACAATAGATCAATAACTGATTCTTACTATTCGAAATTAGTCTATAAAAGGCGAGAGTACTTTATTATTTATAAATAAAAAATTTATCATTACAATGTAATTTTATAGTTCGAAATACTCATATCCAGCAAAACTTTCAATGAACTAGTCATAAAATAGAAGAACTTTAAAATTTTTACCTCTACAATAGTTTCTTCCTTTGGTACCAAGCTTTTCTCTACATCTTCCTTCAATCTTCTTAGCATCATTGGTTTTAATATCTAAAAACAAACAAAAATTAAAGCAAACTGCTCTTTCTGACTTCAAAACAAGTGTGTATGTGTGTGTGTGTTTTCAGCTCTATAAGTTGTAAAACAAGCACAAAATATAAAAGCAAAATCACTTAAAAATTGTGAAATGAAAATAAAGAAAACAATCCATATGCATACTTATATATATCTGTGTGCCTGCTGTAAATTGAAGTGTTTCTTGAAACTAAAGCAACAGCTTTCTTCATGAAATTATATATATAGAAAATAAATGTTGCTAGAAATTTTAAAATTAACTCGAGGAAACATACAAAAATTTTACAAAATAATCTAAAAATGGCATTCTTTACATTATACTGGGCCTCGAGATTATCCTGATATAAAAAATACTTCAATTATTAACCATGCAAAACTATTTGAAACCTGCTAGTACGACAACAATGTAATTGAATGTCTCCTAATCAGTGGAATTAAATTCAGGGATAGGTTTTATAAATTAATGCATCATTCAAACATCAAACAAATATATGATAAAAATTAAAATAAAACTTGCTAATAATACTTTTGGAAAATTAATTACACTTGAAACAATGAAAGAAAACACTTACAGCTTTTAGCTTGTCTACTTGTGACTCTGTTTTCAAATCTCCAAACTCTTCAAGAAAAGCCTCATTTGATGTAAATCTGTTGGGTTCTACAAAATTCAGGAGACTAAACAATTCTTCAACATTATTCTGTAAAGGTGTACCAGTCAGAAGAACTCTATGTTCCTGAAAATACAAAGTAATTATAACTGTAACATTGAGCAAAATCACAATTAAAATGCATCTTCTCAGCATCATACCAAAATTATTATGCAAATTATTTACATCATTTTTGTAACAACTTTAAAAGAAAACTAAAAATGATCTAGTTTAAGTAAATTACAACTCAGAATATGTGTGTAATAATTAGAATCTTTTCATTCTTTGAAACCAAAACTATTTTTACCAACACTTTCTAAGTGTGTTACTTAGATTCAGGGCCAGAATAATTTTTCATTCTCTATCATAACAAGTCATAGAATAATCATTCAAAACTTCTGTACAGTTTCCACACAAGTAATAATCAGATATCATAACAAAGAAAATAGAATAGTAAAAAACATCAACAAAAAAACAAGTTATTTTTAATGAAAAACTTGCATTTCTACCATATCCAGATAGAAAAGTTTGCCAACTATTTATTAAAAATGTAAAACAACATAAAATATACCGGTAAACTATAATAATGGATTTTTTTAAATAAGTGCCAGAATGTGAAACTTTGATTATTTGTTTCTATAAAAATATGGTCATGCAGTTACAGGAACTCACCATATTTAACAGACGTAAGCCTTCCAACAGTTTACAGTTTCTATTTTTTAATCTGTGCGCTTCATCAATGATTACACAACGCCAAGGGATCTCACGAAGCTCCAGACAGTCCGTCAGTAAAATCTCAAAGGTTGTAATCATCACATTGAACTTGTATATTTCAATGATTCGTTCTCGCTTAGAATAAACAAGTAAAATAAATCCAAGACACAAAAATATTTAGAATCAATAAACTATATGCAGAAAACTATTACTGTTACCTCAAAAAATGAAGTTTAATTTTTTCATAGTATAATATTTTCAATTGTTTCAGTAGCACAATGTATTATTCAGACCATTTACTTAATAAAAATATATTTTCATATTTGAGAACTTACTACTTCAATGTTAAATTTCAATCAAATGTATCAGCAGTATTTTTTATACATGTCATCTATAACAGAATTTTATTTTCTGGTTTTGTTTTAATAACCATCAAGTTTTGTTGGATGAATGTTCTTACCTTTTCATTTCTATAGTACATTTCATATTCTTGTATCATATTCCTACTTGTTGATCTACAAAGGAAATAGATATATGATAATTAATGATTAAATATTACTTCAACTGTAAGCTTTACAATTTAAATAAGTTTTGGTTATACAAATAAACAGAAAACAGTACTACATGTACAGAAATATGAATAAACAGTTAACCTAATAAACTGTTTTATTTTTTGTGATACTGTGTCAGATATAAAAGACTGTTTAGTGTAAGTAGTATTGTTAATTAATTAATTTTGCATTTGTATTCGCTGATGTTGAGGCTATTGAACATTGAAGCCAAGGCTATAGAAATTTCTAGAAGGCATAACTGATAGACGCATAAATAACGGCAACCAAACAAGTGAAAACAGAGAAAATGTAGTCACAAGAAAGAGATAATTGGTCAGAGAAAAGTTAAACTTAAAGTTAACTGTCATGGAGTGAAAGGCCTAACAGTTGATACCTTAGAGTGAGATTAACAATTTTGAAAGAGATAAGGAAAATAAGTTGTTTCATCAAAGGGTGTTCTAAAGTAATTGAACCCGCTTCAGTGGACTTTGACAAAAGGCAGACGACTATTGAAAGTATGAAAGCCCACACAATTATTGGAAGTGCATGATACAACCTCAGTAACTCAACAACAACGTAAGTGAACTATACACAAATGCTACTGCAATTGAAATAGAGAGAAAACTAGATAGGCTTGTCAACTGAATTCTAAAGGAATCGAATTGGCCTAAGTGGACTTTTGACAGGAGGAAGAGAACTGTATAGTGTTTAAGATACAACTATGGTCTCCATGGTGTAAAGAATTTTGTACATACATTTAACTTGTTTTGAATATATATATATATATATATATATATATATATAGATATATTAAAAACAAGTAGAGTGCGTGCCATTCATTTATTGTCGAATTTGTTGCTACTATGTCACAAACACCTACCGTAGAAGAATCCTTAGCCCAACACACTTTTATTTAACTTACATTTTTAACTAATAAAGATGCAGCTTTAAATTTGCATGGTTCATATTATTAATTGCCTTAATTTCTTTGGAATTATTTCAAACTTCTTTGATATTTTGTTAGACTGTACACTTGTGCTAGACTTTTAAGTTTAACCTAAATACATTCCCAAAAGTTAGCAATCCAAGTTAATTTCAAGTTTTACATCATGGAATTCTTAGTTCTTAAAATAATTGCGTACAAATATATAAACAGGTGATAATTTAAAAACTGTCAATGAACTCTTAATTTTGATAAATTACTTTAACCAGTAAACTTACAAGTGTTGAATATCAATAGAACACTTAAGCATAAAAATAATTCCTTACGTTCCATGGTATGTTATAACATTCAGGTCTGTCCAAGTCTCAAACTCCCTCTGCCAATTAGCTATAGTTGACAGTGGTGCAATTACCAGAAAAGGCCCAGGAATTCCATAGTTGGCAATTTCATTCAAAAATGCTATGGACTGGATAGTCTTACCAAGACCCATCTCGTCTGCCAAAATGCAGTTTTGGCTGAAAAAAAGTTTTGCTTGTTTAGTTCACACCTTTATTTTTTTTCTTTAGCTTCATACTATATATATACATATCCTATGAATGCTAATTAATACCAAAATACCTAACTTATCAAGCTCCTGAACATAATATTTTACACTTTCAACATAAAAACGAATGAATCTTCTTATAATGTTTTCTTTACATTAAGTTAGATTCCTTTAAAAATTCCAAACAACATTTCTTAGCATTATTTATCTACTAAACATCTTTTTGTACTTTCAAGCGAGAATATAATATAACATTGACCAATTATACGGTTCCTTAAAAATATACCTAGTATAGTCATATGATCAAATATAATCTGACAGGTTGTTTACAGTTAATTTGATTTTTAATAGCAGCTTCCTAGTTGTATTTAACAATACTACACTTCATTTAGTTAACAATAAGCTGGTTGAATAATATGACAAAGCCATTTTTCTTAATACTGTAGTGTCCTTTTTTAACCCTTTTACAATGGGTACCCAAAGTGCGCATGACAAAACCTTTTACGGTTACATTCAAAATTCAGTTAAACTACCTTATTATCAATATGAATAAACTTGGCATCAAAACATAGATACTATATCAAATTTTAATACAAGTTTTAAAGTTTATAAGGAAATATTTTAAACAATCTTCAATCTCCACTAGCATGAGAATTGTGACATTTGCTCTCTCTGTATTCCCTATTCTCTAATTTTACCACCCTTCCAAGAAGTAAAGAATTTAATGTAAATTACACATTATAATATAGATATTACTCAGGCAAAGCATAATTTTTATAGCCTTCATCCAGCAGACAGTAGGAAGAGGGACTGCAAACCTGGGATGCATCTCCAGTCCAAAACCTGGTGGCATTGGGCAGTTTGTATCCAGTCCACATGGGAGGACTGAGCTGGAGCATCTCCAACCAACATCTGACCACCCGGGAACCACATCAGGAGAACTGTAGGTAGGAGAAATATCTCAGCCTGGGGGGAATACTACAATAAATATATATAGATATATGTAGTCATGACATGGAGGAGTGCTTCAACCAAAACCTGGCAGTACCTGGAACTGTACATCAGGTCCGTGGCAAGAAGGATCCACGGCATTGACATGATTCTAATTGTGACTGGGCTATCTCTATCCAAAATCAGACCCACCAGTAATGTAGGAAGGAGGAATATCGCAGTGGGAAAAAGCAATCTGACAGATATATATACATTAATATAGCATAATGCTACAACCAAACCTGGTAGTATCTGGAATTGTACATCAGGTAGGAAGTGATATACACCATCGACACCCACAAAATGCCACTGCCCTACTCTCGACTGAGTGATATGATGCATCACTCAGGAGGACAAGCCTCCGTGGTCCACCACCCCATCACCTCGGAACTGGTAAGGACTCTCATACTCCACTTGGAGAAAGTAGGGAAAAACACGGAGTTCAGATGACCACACCACTGGAGACAATGCAATGGGTGACCACGATACCCTATTTTGAAAAGCAGAGATACCACGTTGATGGAGTTAATCAAACAACACCAAGAAAAGTATCTGGAATTGTACGTCAGGTCCACAGTAGGAAGAGTTTCAAAGCCATGGAGCATCAGAAATAGGTAGCATCCCTGTCTGCTTTACTCATGCATGTCCATGAACATGAGTGTACAGATTGGAATGAACAAAGTTATGAAGCAAAGGACCACTAGTGAGAACTACAAGCAGTCCTATGAAGCACCCCATCACTATGGTGTGCATAACCTAATCCTGAGACGTAATTGTTTCAGCATAGATGAAAATTGAATGGAGACACACACTCAACACCCAGCAGCATCTGGAATTGTACATCGGGTCCGTGGTAGGTAGAGCTACAATGTAATTGACATCGAGGATGGACATTGCGAATTTTCAAAAAAAAAAGTTTACCTGGTCAGGCATCACTTGCCGCAGTGTGTGATCCACAATACACTAGCAAAAAGGCCAATGGAAATAAAGAAACAACAAAAACATAGAAAAGAAAAACTAAGTCTGTAGTATAAAGGATAACGTCGACAAACAAGCACGTCTCTACAGTACTAATGCCAATTGAGAAGTGATTAACGAGTGCAAGTGTGGAGAGGGTGTTGGTTATGATAGGGGAAGTGCTCCTATTGGTAGAGCTGCTGCATAATCATTCACATGTGGATATGCAGAAGCAGGAGGTGGTAGGCTAGTCACTGTGCCGATAGAGGGCATTACTAATTGTGAAAAGCTATTTTGTGAAAGGAGGTAAGATATAGTATCAGAAAATATCTATTATTTTTATTTTACCTGATCTAATGTAAAAATTTTACAAT
>NW_013666883.1:121099-133585 GCF_000517525.1 Limulus polyphemus | reverse complement strand
TATATATATATATATATATATATATATATCCAAATGGTACTACTGCACTAAATAACTTTCTTTAATTAAATAATGTACCGAAGAACAGAGTATAATAACATGCGAAAAGCAGATAATGTTCCACAATTATCACAGTTTTTCTGCCTTTCTAACCATGCGACTAAAGCCATTAAAAATTCAGCTAAGCGCATTAACACTTTACCTACCTGGGCCATTTTGTCTTACCATGAGGGCAAAATCACATTTGTGAATTGAAAATATTATAGAGAACTTATCTTTTATTGGATTTCAGATTTTATTTTTATAAATAGTAGCATAATATTCAATTATTTGTATTAAATTGTATTATTAAATGAAGTTTGAAGAGAAGTTTAATAAAAGAAATCCCAAAATAAGTTTGAGACTATAAATAAGCTCTCTCTTAAGAAAAAAATTTTTTTCAACATTTTTTCCTTGCACTTTAGCACTGGTCCTGCCATCTATCATTGGTATCTAAACCTTTTTCTAGTCTGTTTTCTTTATAAAACAGCATCTGGGCATGTTAAACCTCAGTTGTAAAACTTTTAGCCAATCCTAGTCAAAGGTGTCAATTTCAGTACCATATTATTCCAATCGTTGTATTTCACACCTGACAAATCATAAGATAAGTAAAGTTCACAATAAAATATGATTCAGTATTTAGAATGATAAACTTGTGTGATTTGTACGTACTACAACTGCTACCAGTACCAGTATTTCACATCTGACAAATCATAAGATAAGTAAAGCATGTGATGAAACATTGTTCTCTGGATTCTACAATATGAACAAGAAGGGTGCTTATTATAGTAACTGCCATTTTATGTACAGGTTGTATGTTGTATTGGTCAATAGTACTATTTTTATAAACCTTAGACAATTTGCTTCTGGAAAACACAGCATGGGATGTATGTGACTTTTATTATTTTTCTACAGTAGCTTAAGTCATGCTGTATCGTATGTCTATATATATATATTAATCATTATACTGAGAAGTTAACTCAAAATAGTTATCTTTTTAGGAAAGAAGATGATCCACAAACGTTAGGGTTAAATCTATCGAGTTGCAAGTGCATGGTCTTTACGGGAATTAGACTTAGCACTTTAAACTGAAAGAATTTGTGATTTTTATATTCTTTTGCAGTTAAATTAGTAGTTTTAAGTTCAATAATTTAGCGTAATTTTGTACTTAGTTCACAATAAAATATGATTCAGTATTTAGAATGATAAACTTGTGTGATTTGTACATAATACTACTAGTACCAGTACCAGGTAAGAATTTTATATTTTTCCTTCTTACTATCTTTACTTTGTAGTAAGATCCACACTTCTGTTGTTGTTGCTTTATAATTAAAGCAGTCTGATATATAAAAAGTTTATTCTGATATTTTGCAAATGGTTTAAAACAATGGATGACAACATTACAATAAGTAATTTACCTTAAATTAAGTACTTCTTTTGGGTGGTAAATAAATTAGAGAAAAGAGGGTACCTAGAGAGTAAATGTCACAGTTCTCACACTAGGGGAAATTGAGGATTATTATTTGATACTGTCTTATAATATTATCAACTTAAAAGTTATATGATGTTACAATTTGAATTATTAGCTACTTTTTTAGGCCAAATCTATTCGTAAACCATAACAAGAAAGTAGTTTAGTTACATTTTGAATGTAACTCACTAAACCCTTGTGACTACGCAGAAACTGACATCTGTAGCAAAAGTGTTAGTACTGAAAACTAAATATTTGTATACCTACCCATTATACCAGCAAAAAGTCAGCCAACTAAGACCTTCTAGTTGATATTCTCGCAAGGTGTTAGCTCCCTTGTAAACAGGAGATTCCTCCATCTTTTTCCACTCAGATGGCTTAGGTTTCTTCTTAAGCTAAAAATCATATTTTAATCAACTATCTGATGGAGCAATAAAGCAGCATATTATTTTTAATAGTTATCAACCTGTTAATAACTTACATCTGCTTCTGCTTTACAAGAAAGTTGCTGTACACCAATTTACTTCACACTATTGTGGAAATACCTCCAAATTAACCTGACAATGTAAAGTTAAATCCAGAACAGCTTTTTAAAGCATTTCAAATTTTGATATTGAAAGAAAAATCAGAATGAACAAACATGCACACACAACGTAAGTAACTGCCAATATTAATAAAATTAAAGATATACCTTCCATTTATCCTTTGGAGGTGGTTCACGAAAACGATAAAACTGTTCTATCTTTATAGGGTCTACATCTTCTTCCAATTCCCATGTACTATCTTCATAAGACAACCCTCGCCACTTGACTAAATAGTGTCGTAGGACTTTCTTTGGTTTATCCTCAAGTGCAGATGATTCATTTGTTTCCTTTACTTCTTGATGTTCAGATTCTTCTGTAGGCATTTCTGACTCATCTTCTAGTTTGTCTCCTGTTTCAGCAACAACTTCAGCTCCTTCTTTACAGCTGTCTCCATTTGTTTTTATAAGTTCCTTCTCTTGCACCCATACTGGATTATTTTCAAGTTTAACAAATTCACTTTCTGCAGTTTCCTTATTTTTCCCAAGTTCAATACTTTCCTTATTTTCTGTAAGCTTGATGGTTTCTTCATCGTTTTCAAGTTTAATATCATCCTTATCTTTTTTCATTTCAGTAACTTCTTCAGTTTTATGTTCACAGAGATATTTGTCTATTTCCCTATCTTCTGATAGCTCTGATTTTTCATTAATCTCATTTTCTTGTTTACTAACATCTTCTGCATTTATTGCATCATCTTTTTGAAGTTCTCCACTTACGTCTGTTATGTCTAATAATTCACTGGTTTCCGTCACATCAAGAACCCGATCCACTTCCACATAGTCAGGATTAAAAGGCTCTTCTTCCAGCTGATAATTAGATCAATAACTTTACCATCAGAATTAATATTTATAACAAAAATATAGGAACTTTCAATGACGTTTTTTTACACTAAAAAACACATTTCCAAAGGGATCTCTCAAAATAAAGTCAATAAACTACTCACTAAAAAATGGTGATCCATAAAAATATGGTGTTTAAAGTTCATGGTTTTAAAAATTCTGTATTCGACAGAAACCAATGCAAAATGCTCAGGGGTAAATTTTAAAACTCTTAAAGTCATCTCCATAATAAAAGATCCTACGTGAACAGAGCAACAGAAAGAAAATTGTAATATGCAGACAGCACATCCAATTCCAATTAACTACATGTAACAGCACTGGGTATGGGAGTATATTACTGAGCCAAAAGTGTGCAACTTTTCACTAGAATTTAATGCATTTCAAATACATTACATTTAACAGTTTTATCTTTATATGCCTATAGAAAATTTAAATGCTGAATTGGATGTTTCACAGAACTAAACTTCTAAAATGCAAGAAAAATTAAAACGTTATTTATATTCACTACAGAATTTTTTCAATTGGCTAAAACATAATGAGAATTTTAATTAAAAAACAATTATCAAAAGTTATCAATAAATAGTCCTTACAAAATCAAAAAAGTTATTGGTCGATTCCTTCTTCTGTTTAAACCTCTTTAGTTTCTGCAATACTCGTCTGTCTCCTCTCTCTAGTTCTTCAGCAGTTTTCCATTCACAATGAATGTATGAGCTTCAAGAAAGTCAAATATATTAAAACTTTGTATTGAAATTGTTTCACCTGTAACCTAACACCTGTGTAAAAATATTTCAAGAAATAAAAAATAATTTGTTTTAAGGAGAACTTTTCAAAACAAAATATAAAAATAAAACATATTTCTAAATGTGTACACAATGATTTTTTTCCTATTCTGTTGTTACCGTTATTAAACATACAACAATAAAAGCAATGTTTCTCATCAGCTATTTTTTTCTAATCACACTGTACTGAATGCAGGCAAATTTTATCAGCATGTTTGTTGTGCTGGCTTTAGTTTGTTTGTCAGTTTGCTACCGTTTGCCTAATTTTACTTTTTGTTTGCTGTATTTGTTTGTTGGTCTCATATTATGTAAATCAGGAAACAAATATTTTCATTTGACTAACTTGTTTTGAATTACAGCATGTTGGCTATTACAAGTCTAGCAAACGTATACAACACCAAAACATATTCACGCAGTTGGATCTGCATTTGGGCATTTTCCTGGATTTCTTTTTTTTCTAACATTAAAGCAAAACAAACCAAGTTTTGGTTCTGTATAAACCAATAACTGTTTATATATGCATTCTCTGATTGACAGATTCTTTCTATTCAGAACAATTCCCCAAGACACAAGTTGCTTTGTATACAATATGCATCACATACAGCTGTCTGCTGATGAGCTCTTTCAGGTGCTACATGTTTGATGTGTGGTTGGAAGATAGCAGCCAAAAAGAGCCAATAACAGGTTCAAACTGCCGAACAACAAACAAACAAAAAAAAAAACATTTGGTAGGCTTAACATATACTCAAAAATTAAAAAATATCGTATAGTTAGTGTGGCTAAGTAGCTAATGAAATTTACAATATTAAGAATATGAAATGGTATATTCATGATTACACTCAATATTTTGAAATTAATAGTTAAATATTTGTAAAAAAAATTAACATAAATCATTTTTCTGAAGCCAATATATCTATCATACCACAAAAATTAGCCTAACAATTACACCTAAACCCAGTTCTCATTGTCAACAAATGCTCTGGAGGTATCATAAAAAAAAGAAGAAAAAGGTGAAACTACATATAAAATCACTTTATGTTACATCTTACTTGTTAATAAAGACTTTTATAAATTTAACAAACAAAATTAACTAGGTATCCGTTATTTAATATTTCTGTAATAAAACATTTCAACAGCAAAAAATAATTTAAAACCAACATATGATTAAGAAGTACTGAATTAATGATCACTAAAAACTTCCCCTAAAACACTAGCTATAAGAACACAACAGCTAAGAGTTATGGAACGTAAAACCTTGAATTAAAAACAAAATAGTGATCTACCATAACAGAGAAGTGAGCTACTTACAGTCCTTTGTACTTAACAAAAAATTCTTCAACATCCGCTTCTAGTATTTGTTCTTCTGGCTCTTCAGTCACAACCTAAATGTCATAGTTTGACTTAGTTATTTTTTGAACAATATTACTGTACATGTTACTAGTTTCATTAACAAGTAAAGCCAACAGCCCAAAGATACATCAGTATTTTTGTTTTTTCATGTCTTCACAGTAATACTATTATACAATCAATCTTTATCTGAAACATCAGCCAACATTTTATTTCAGTAATTATTTTAACATTATAAAGACAAACCATGGTCTTTTATGCTTACCAAATAAAATCCCAGTAGTACACAAAAGAAATTGTACATAACCTGTACATGTTTCACTTTCTACTATAATTAATGTAATTTTCATACTACACTCTGACAATCACACATTATTTATTAAACATACTATATTATTAACCAAAATGGTAATAGTTTTGGACTGAAAACTGTAAAACATGCACGTCTTTATTTCTTTTCATCTTTCATTGATTATGTTTGCTTATTTCCAGTGAATTTTCCAGTATTCACAGGAATACATACTTTCAGCTGGCAGTTATTGCTACACTCTTGTCAATTTTCTTGTAAATTACTCATTTAGACAGTGGTTGTCATCATAAAAAATTTAAAGAAAAGTAGAGAGTGGTTTTCTTTTAGTTAAAAGTTTGATAATATTGGCAAATGATCTTAAAATATTAGTTGAATAAATATGAAAACAAAATGAATTATCATCATTTACAAATGTGTTTGATACCTTATTCTATTAATTTCTTAGGGTCAACTTTGAAGTATTTTTGGCTACATTTACAGTTAAAAAAAAAAAATGTAACTTGATATTAATATTAAGATACAAATGACTAAGCAGAATAAGCTTAATTTTTGTTGCGTCAGATATTCAAACATGTATGGCATGACTTTTCAAATCAACAGAACAAATTTCAGTGAATTAATAACTTTCCAATCAGAATAAGTTAAACTAAATAAGTACTAAAAGCTAAACTAAAAATCAACCTGGCCATCAGTATGGATAACTAAATGCACTTTTCTTATTTATGTACTTATAAAGATTAGAATGCAATGTTTTCAGTTAAGTACCCTTGTTATTAACAATATTTTTTACCATATTTATATAGTCTATCTTTTAATGGCGCTTTGTTTTTCAGTAATGTAATCATACATATACACCTAATTTTGACATTTGAAAAGTTTTTTCATGGCATGATACAGTCCTGCCATGTTTCAATGTAAAATATGTAAATATGTTTTGCTAACTCTTTAATCACTTGTGAATTAAGTAAAAAACAGCATTAAACTACTGTTTAAGTTTCTGTATATCTTTTTTTTCTTTCATTTCATAATGTGAAATATAATTATTAATACAAAGAAGATATGCAACTCCTGGATCATTCGTGTGTTTTTTGCCACATAGCAGGCAGCTCTGCTAGTAACATTTAAAATAACTGGCATCATTAGCCACGAGTTTATATAAAAATAAAAAATTAAAATTATTTAAATTAACTTTTAAATTTATAATAGCAAATTGTTCATAAAATTTCAGGGTAGTCATTTTTTATTTGGTTGCAATTTTTAAACATAAATCACTGTGTTATAGTGTTTAATTATTTATGTTTTAACTGCCCAGATAATGTATACACTTGAATATATTACACTGAAAATTTCTACACACAGAGATATGGCATTACCTGAATTTATCTACATTTTATTTGACATATGGTCCATTTTACTTTCCATCACACATAGATATGTGAATACAAGATTCTCAAGCAAGATAACTAATTACTTAAACCATAAGATAATGAGAATAAAATGTTTCATACTATCAATAAATCTCTTCATATTCACAATCAGAAACACACTACATTCACATGTTGATGTAACCTTGAATAGTCCTACTCCATATTGATTGTCTTGACCATAAAAAAAGTCACTCAGCAAATGATCCACAACACTAATTATATGCACGAGTTCAAAATAAACATCATTAGCCACTATCAACACAGTCACAGGCCCCTTTTAAATGCATAAGTAAAGTATTGAAATAAAAATTGTCACTTACATAACAAAACAGTTATTTTGATTACAGAATCTTCACTTTCAAAACTGTATTACATGAGCTATTAGTATGATTTATTCTGCAGAATATTCTGGCAAAAATGTATACCGTCCAATTACTCTGCTTTTAAGTTTATTTTGATTTTAAGACAAACCAAAACAAATTTAGCTGTCAAGTCAAACCACTAAGTGGAGAAATTTAATGATATTGCATGATTCAAAATAAATTGAGGTAAATTTAAGAAAAAGACAACTTTATTGTCGCAGAATGAAAATTAAGTAAAATTCAACTCATAATCACTGACATGAAGACAGCAAAATTACTTTGTCGCTAGTGACAAATGGATTACACACATATATATATATATATATGCGTAATGATCCATACATTATAATAACTTTTAAAACATTTTGTATAAACTATTGTCACGCTTTTCACTATACTTCGTAGCAGAATGAACGTTGTTTAAAAAGGTTACTTGATAATATTGCATTTCTTGAAAATAAGCACATTGAAAAAGAAAACTAAAAAATGTATTCTAGTTATCCTTTGAACATTTTTTGAAATACTTTTCTTCCTAATTTTTTTTATAATGATGATGTGCTTCATCTTAAACATTTTGATTTTTTGATATATTCAAGGCTTAAAAACTATTGTATCTAACTAAGATGTGTAAAATTACAATATTTTACTACTTACACATGTTTACAAATTAAATATACAATTTTCATAACTAAAGACAGTTACCTAAAAAGTACAAAGTTCTATTCTCTGACTTGTTAATGAGGGATTTATGGGAAAAAAAATCCATACAATGAGATGACTAAAATACTTTTCAAATACTGGAATTATATGCAAAAACAGTATCTGTAACAAAACACAACCAATCAACATAATAAACATGCCTTACCTCTCTTTTTACTATTCTTGAAGTTAGCACTTTCTCAACAACCATTGTATCTTCATGGTTTACATCCTACAAGAAAAAATTTTAAAGCATGTGATGTCATAAAAATCTACACAATGAGATAACCTGGTTATAGCTTCTATTGTTGAAATTTCCTTTAGAAGTGAATGACATCCACTGATCATATAAAGCAAATTATATTTTCTCTTAAGTTTAAATATAAAATTGATATGATCATTAACTCAGTTATCAAAATGATGTTCCACAAATTATCACACCCTTAACATTCATTTCAATCTTACAATAAATTATTACTTATCAGTACCTATTCAGAAAATTAAAATATTCTATAAATATATATAACTTGTATCTAAACTGAAAGTTTTAACACAAAATCAAGTTGCATCAGTTTTAACCAAATCTGTTTATTTTTTTATAGGAAATTTCATGTTAAGATATTTTTTCCAAGTTGGTGGTTTTCATATCCCCAACCTTATTAATTTCTATAATGAATTTCCAAAAATAAACACAACCATGTACTAAAATATTACAATCAAACAAACTGTTATTATTATCCTTCATGCACAGTACATCATCATCATAGACAGCAGTACATCGATAATTCTACCGATGCTTAGCTGCCACACAATCATTAATTATTATTACAAGAAAATGGGGACAAAAGTGGGATCTAACACGCCATGAATACGGAAATGGTGGAGCACATACAGGCGGGGGCACAGCATCTAAGCCATGCATACACAAGCACTAGGGACAAGTCCTCTGGGCGAGTCCAGCGACATCAGCGCGACAGCTTCCTTGCGGCTTTCACTGCCACGCATCATAACATGCCTCACTCGCCAGTGGACCTGGCAGACAGACAAGATTAGGCAGACAAACCAATAAGATGCCTACAGCATGACCGCCACTGAGCCCGGTTTCTCACCATATCCTGCAGCGTTAACAGCCATTGGTCTGCGGCGTCGCGCAGACCCCATCCAGGGAGTCTAACCCTGCCAACTGAAGCTAATCTACTTGTAAGCCTTTTTGTCTGACGGCTCCAGGTCAATGCCTGGCCCCCACGTACTCTACGCCAGCTAAGATTGGGGGTAGCAAAGAGTGTCCTATGTGGGAAACGGCTTGGTGACATACGCAATACATGTCCGAGCCATCTTAGTTTGCTCAAGTTCACGAGCGTTCCTAAATCGGACTCTGGTCCTAGAATATGATCACGGACTGTGGAGTTTCGGATCCTCCGGTGCCAACCTATGGCCACAATACCACGCAAGCAACGATGATCGAACACCTGAAGACGTTCGAGATCTTCGACTCGAAGGGTCCAGGTCTCACAGCCGTAGAGAAGAATGGCTCTTACTGTGGTCCTGTACACCCGTCCCTTAAGTTTAAGAGAAATCCCTTTGTGACGCCAAAGATGTCTCAAGTCATGGAAGGTTGCTCTGGCCTTCGCGATTCTCGCATCTATTTCATGCTTCAGGTTTCCCTCCGAGCTCACGCAACTTCCCAAGTAAGTGAAGTGATCCACCACGCTCAATTCCTCGTTTCCCAGCACAAGGGGCGACGCTAGTGCAACAATATTCTGAAGTAACACTTTACATTTTGAGGGAGCGAATTGCATCCCAAAGGAGGGTATACTACGCAGTAGGTTGTCCAGGGTCCGCTGAGCGGTATCCTGTGATTCAAAAAGAAGAACGATGTCGTCGGCATAATCTAAATCAAGAACTGCGTCATCAGAATAAATCCGGACCCCAGAGAATGGCGAATCTTTCCTGCACTCCTCCATGATTGTATCTATTACGAAGTTGAAGAGGAACGGGGAGAGTGGGCATCCTTGCCTCACTCCGCTCATGGTTGTAAAACTAGGTGACAGCTCGTTGTACACCCTCACTCGGGCCACCGTTTGTCCATACAGGGCCCGTATGATATTCACGTATTTGCATGGCATTCCTTTTTACAGTAGTGTCGCAAAAAGGGCCTGTCTATCTACCGAGTCAAATGCTCCCCTGAAGTCCAAGAATACGGCGATGGTCGGTTGTCTGTACGCATGTCTCTGCTGTAGGATCTGTCGAAGGGTGAAGATGTGGTCAATGCAGCCCCTACCGGGTCTGAATCCCGCTTGCTCCTCTCTTATACCCTTTTCTCTATCTGAGGTGAGTCGGCACAGTAAAAGAGCGGCTAACAGCCTGCTTATAACTGGTGTAAGGCTAATGCCCCGGTGGTAGGCACAATCACCACGCGTGCCTTTCTTGTACACTGGGATGATAATCGAGTCACCCCATGCTTCCGGAACGCTTTCCTCCTCCCAGATTACCTTGAACAAGCGCACGAGTTCTGGGTTTAAGATGCCCAGACCGTCTTTGAAAAGAGCTGGGGATACCTCGTCAGGTCCGGCAGGCTTGAAGCGCTTCATAGAGTTGATGCAGCTTACAATTTCTTCCTCAGTGGGCAGTTCTAAATTGGTGGTCCAGACATCCGTTTGCAAAGACATCTCCAGCGGGGTGCTCACGCTTGGCCAGCTAAACTGATCTTTAAAGTGTTCCGCCCAGCGCTCCAGACGGCGGCCTCTGTTAGTGATGAGAGTACCGTTCTTCTCACAGACGGTCTCGCTCACCCCAAGCTTTCTAGGTCCCGTGGATCGGATCAGCTGGAATAATCTGCGAGAGTACACAGTACACAAACACTCCTTATGATTATAAATCATAACAATAAACATTTTGAACTGGTATTGCTGTACAGAAGCAACAAATTGAGATAAAAACTGAAATTTTATTAACAATTTACAACTCTTCAAATGTTTTATTCACATTTGTCAGAGAAGAAGGGACGTTTTCAGGATATTTGATTTCATATTGTTCTAAGACTCAAAGATTTCAAACAATTTGTTTAGATACATGGTTCTGACCTCAGGTGCAGAATAAAATTCTGACTATACCCAGAATTAAATGATATTCCCTGGCATTTGATCTATGCTTGTAATATATCCTTATCTATACTAAATAATAATTGCTGAAAACTATTCATGTATTTTTAATAGAGACAAAACAGACACTACATTGAGAGTCACAGTTTGCTTAAATGTTACCTTGCAACATTTCAGTATGATTGGTCACACTGTTCTTGAATTACTGATATTTTACTAGAACCTACACAACAAAAGTAGTTTATTCATTTGTATATAATAGCATGTACCAATCAGTATTTAATTCTAACTTACATCACAAAAATGTTGTTACAGCATAAATAACACTTTATATTTTAACAAATGTGATTATGTTTTTTTACTTTTAATACATATTGATGTTCATTGTTGTAAAATGGAAAATTCATCAACAAATACACTTTTCATGTGTCAAATATTTATTAAATATTTTCTGATGTTGTAATAAAAAATGAACAAAACTTTCAGTTGTTAACCAATATTGCAGTACTCATTTCCAGTATCTAAAACACACCTGCACACATTAATAAAAACATCCAACAATGTTGAGGAGAGCATGCTGTATTATTTTTCCATGCTTTGAAACTGTGTGTTTTAAATTCATTTATATCAAAAGTACTGAAATCTTTCAATTAATGTGACCATACATTTAGGGATAGATAATGTCATAGAAAATGTTTTTAGGTTTATGCAACTTTTGCTCTTTCATGAGATTGCTAAGTTACTTATATTTACAAATAACTACATTGTAAATTCTATTGGTACATACAGGACACTTCATACATGGAATTAGACATGCTGATAAAACATACACAATGCTTATAATTGTATTCCTCCTACACCATCATAATGTACAATCACTCTCAGAGGTTACAGTAAATGGCACAGACAAATACATTACAGTATGCAAACATAATTGTCATTTACTAATACATCTCTACTAAACCATTCTATCACTACACAATTAACTAATACCTCCTTCTCGAGACCATACTACTGTTTGAAAGTGTAATTTTCAAAACCAATCCAATTCTGCCAGGCTGTATAGGTTCATAATTAACTTGAGTCTTTATTTGTTCCTATCTCTAGCATCTTGTTTGTTGCTTGACAAAAAATAAGTTTTCCTAATATATTTCTCAGATATCCAATGCACTAAATCATATCATTAGGTAAACCTAATTTACTCAGTGATTCATTGATGCAAGTTCAACCATTTTTGCAGACTCATGAATAACAAATAGTGCCCTATTCTCAAAAATCCTTACATGTGCAATATTATGAGTTATTGTCAATGAAACATTCTAAAGTACAAAATTGTTTAACTCAATTTTTTTAGAAAACTTAATTCCAAATATTGATACTATATACACAGTGTGGTCACAAGTAAATAGACACCACCTTTTCAGAAAAAATGAAAATTTTCAGTCATATTCACATGAATTCATATATTTATAATTTAATTAATATCTAGAAGATCTTCCTTTTGCTTCGTGGAGTTCGTTGATCCTTTGGG
>NW_013666883.1:111244-120214 GCF_000517525.1 Limulus polyphemus | reverse complement strand
AGTCTTTAACCTGGGATCCATTTCGATGCTCCTCTTGACAGCCCTTTTTGTCCTCTCCGATTAACCAGGAAGACCCGGACGCTGCTCAGTTGTTTCCTTGCCATGTTTCCTGAACTGCACGATGATTCTGTTGACTGTCGAAAGCAGGATTCCCAAATTCTGCGAAATTTGCCGCTCACTTATTCCACCATATGCTTGACCAACTATCCTTCCTCTAACGAAATCTGACAATTCGTGAGAACCTTGAGTTCTAGGTATGTTGTAGCACAAGATAATTAGTATGCAGACCATTTTCATGTATATAGTGCTCTGTGAACACAAATTAGTCAGCATAAATCAGTTAAATGACGAAAAATTAGGTGTCTATTTACTTGTGACCACTCAGTGTATATTGCTATACATTTTCTTTACTTTACTTTATATGGGTTATCCTTAACTTTCACTTGTGATATTCTACGTGTCTTTTACAGATTTGTGAAGATCTGTGTTCTCTTTTAACCGTCAAACTTTACTGAAATAACCAAACTATTAATTTTAACATATTTCAAATCATTATTAGGAAAATGTGTCAATGACGTAACATACCCAGAGTATTGTGTGTTCCTTTTATGACCACCAACAGAGAGACTGTTTTATTAATGCAGCAAGTGTTGTAAGATGAAAATAAGTTATTTACCAAAAATAGTCTGTACTTAAATTATCATCCATGACCCAGTTTTAGGAAAACAAGACAAAGCCTGGTCCAGAACCCTTACTAGTTTCCCTAACCTGTGGGAATCATATAGATAGTGCAAGAAAGTGTTATATAAACTTCACATTGTGGATAATGAACAAATAAATGGTAAAATCTTACTGAAAATCTATTTAAAACCTCTTTTACAGTTAAATTAATTTTCCTGGTAGAACAATGTTTCTTCTAAACTTACTACAAGAACCTGAACAGCTTTTTCTGAATCTTTTCCCAAACCAAGTCCAACATCTAGTAGTGCATCATCATCACTAAGAGCCAGCTCAATATCATCTCTGTATCTCTTTCTTTTTGTATTTCTTGCAGATCGCCGTTTCTGAGAACAAACAAAATTATCGGTGACTACCCAGTTTCCAATATACCCATTTCAAACTACACATATGGAAAAACACAAAGACATCTCACAAGTACAGGGAAAAAAAAAATACTTAAAGAGGAAAGTGTTATGAGCAAAATTAAATAATACCTATTACCTACTCAAAAAAAACTTTCTTAAAAACTTATAATTTTCTAATCTTTTCATGTTTTAATATCTAATACACATGATTATGCATCATTCATGCTTCTTTATACTAAAAAAAACTTAAAACCTTTAAGGTAGTTTCATCTGAAATCAGATTCAATAAAACTATACTTAAATAAGCTGTGTACTTATTATTTTATAAAAAATAACCTGAGGAGTTTTATTTTTTTATTTTCAAAGAAACTTTTCAATAGTACTCACCTGAACTCCTTCACCCTCTGGTGAGGGAGGTGGGGTTACTTCAAGATCAGATTTATCAGATGAACCTAACCGTTTTCGTTTCTTCTTGCAAAACTTTAAAGACACCCTAATAAAAGACCATAAACCAATGCATTAATTTATATGCAAGCCTAATAAAGATTTTAGTCTCTATATAAACAGTTTAGTACAAAATTTCACCGTGACTGGCTAATTAAACGAGGTGTTGTCAACAGTGTGGAGGCTAGCACTATAAGAGTGTAAAAGAGGAGTAGATAATTTCATAGAAAATAAAGGGTGGGTTTAAATTCTTGCTTTTTTTCAAGGGTAGGTATGCGAGGACCACCTCAAAGAACCAAATGGGCCCTTGTTGTCCACATGTTATTTTAATCACAGATTTATAAATCCAGGTTCTGACACAATATCACATTGATAATATAAAACAAGTTTGCTTACTACAAAAGTTATTGGAAACTTCTTAACAGTATAATTCTTATCAAGGCCACATTTCATTTTATGTTTAGCCATAGTTTCCTTTAAGCAATGTTCCCATTCATGGTAGAGCACAGAAATTATGTAAATACCACAGGTCAATCAGGGTTTGATATGAAAACCACCAATGCCTGCTTATAAGTCTACTATTCATATCCTTGAGTTATGCATCACTGCTTATTCTAGTTTACAGTACCATTGATGGCAATTATATTGATATACAATTAGTGCATGCTGGCCTTTTGAAATCCCTTCCTTAGAACACTCACAGAGATAAAATAATAAAAACAAATCAAAAAGTAATTTTTCCATTCTAGGCATCTAAAACCAAACTATTTCAAATCAATTCTATTTGAAACTTGTACACAAATACAACTTTATTCACACTTAAATATTAAAACATTTAATAAACACTTCTTCCTTTTCTTAACCAATTTTTTAAATTACTTTTCATGTGCAAGTTAAAAGGGTCTAACACATTAAGAGACATCTTTGTTCCTAATGTAAGTAACAATTTGTCTTATATTTATTTGATGCTTTTCCAGTGTATCAGTGGTAAACAAAAGTTTATAATGCTTAAAATTGACGTTTGATCCTGTGATGGGCACAATACAGGTATCCACAGGTGTAGTTTTGAACTTAAAATAAAAACAGACTCAGTTGATTTATAGCCTTCAAAGATAATTTTTGCTGCTGCTTTTCTATTTTACCTTTACTGGTATCTAACTTTTTGTGTTCCTTATGAGCCAATGTGAGCCTCGTGCTAAGAATCATGTTCATGGAATCATGGAGAATATCTTTCTGACTGAGAATTCAATAGCAATATTATATATATATTTCACTTTTTGAATTGCTGAGTAAGAATCAATGGTTATGCAACATCAAAAACTTTTCACAATGTGTTGAAGGATACCCTGCACTTGTTGCTCATGGAGACAGCTAAACAAGCTTTCATTTTAGAAATGAACAGGTGCTTATTCTGTTTCAGAACCTCCGACCACCAAGGTTTATCTTCACATAGTTACCATCAGTATCTATAGGTGATAGAAGGCAAATCAATGTGGTATTAATGTGCCTCCAGCTGGTAGTTTATTTTCTCATCCTAAGATTACATAGTGTAACCTCAAACAGTTTTTTTTTTTCAACCCAATGAGGAAACTAGTATTTCCTCCTGCTAGTAGATAATTCTCTCATTTTCAGGTTTACTACAGAGATATCAGAACTGGTAGCCACCTGTGAGATAACATATTACCAAACACATCAAACTCCAAGCATCAGGTATTTCTTCCAGGGATTCCTTCAATTCTGTTAATCACTTTATATCATTAACATAATCTCTGTGGAACCCTTCTACTCAAAATAAAACAGAATGCAAAAAGCTTTGATGCATCATATGTGTGTGTGAAACAAGTCACCACCTACTTCTATGTCGAGAAGGTAGGTTGCCTTCTCTCAAACTTTTTCCAATCCACTCTTAAATCCAAACATCACATTAAATGGGTCCATGACAATGGACATTTTTTTCTTTCAGAAACTGAACAATTTCATTACACAAGGTCTCACTGTCCACTTTTTATCATTTTCTCATACTCAATGATTTAATGTGCTCAACAATGCAGCCAATATTAGGAGAAAAATAACTAACATTCACTTAACACTAATTGTATGGACAGTGCATGTCAATTCATCAGTATTATTATCAGTATTTTCTCAAGTTTCATCTTATACACAACAAAAAGAAAAAAAAATTGAAAAAAGTTATTTTCTGATTAATAATAGGTACATGTGCCAAATGACAGATATAGAATAAAAGACAATAAACTAAAACTAAGTACAACACTACATACCAGAAATAGCATATTAATATAAGGACAAAATATAGGAGGGCTTACTTTGGTAGTTTTTTCTTAGGTGAAGATTTAGTCTTCTCTTTGGGTTGAACTGTTTTGGGTTTCACTTCCTTCTTCTCAGTTGACTCTTCTTGAATTTCTTCTCCAGGTTTAACTACTTCTTCTCCTCCTTGTTTTACTTCCTCTCCTTGGATTTCTTTTTTAACTTTTGATTTCTTTGAGTCTTTCTTCGGTTTAGGCTGTTTTGGAGGTTTCGGTGGCTTAGGTGGTTTAGGTGTTTTCTCTTTTGGTTCTTTCGGGGCTTTTGCTTTCTTTGGCTTTTTAGGTTTAGGTTCTTTTGGCTCTTCACCATCTTTAACTTCCTTTTCTTTAGTTTTTCTCTTTTTTGCTTTTTTAGGTTTATTATGCTCAGACTGTTCTTCAAATTCAAAACTTATGGATGTCACTTCTTCTGTGGATAAAACCTGAACCAAAAGTATTTAAAAAGAAATGAAAACTTCATATAAATGCATAGGCTTTCACACTGTTATAATGTAAATATATATTGGGAATAGAAGAGTCACATTTTTTTTTTTTTTAAGATTTATATCATTTACACAAGTTTCACTAATCGGTTTTAACAGGTTCTACTTCAGTTAAGCGATTTTTTTTAATCATCACTAGACATAAAACGTCATGTTAATAAAACTAGACGTAAAGTATATTATTTTTTAGAAGTGTATATTGTAACCAGTGTTTCTATACTGCTTACTAAATACAAAATCCTGGATAATTTGTTTCTTGTATATTTATCCATAATTAGATCTGTTAGTTTATGGTATGTTTTACACATGTGAAACATTTCTAAGACATAATTTTATACAATAGTTCATTATTATAGCTCTTCTAAGTTTCTATATTTAAGAAAAAGTCTTTATTCAGTACAAACACACAAAATCTTTCAATGACATATTCTTTCCAATAGATATTAACACTATATTTTCTAATATAGCTTTACTTTGGTAAACATATTAATTTTGGGGAGGAAATGTGTCCTGCAAAATCTTCTGTAAACACAACAAATGTGATACAAAGTAATAGTAATAGAAAAATTTTCATTTCTTTAATATTCATTTAAAAATAGGTGCTCATTTAAAATCACAATTATTTTAGGCAAAAGTAAACTCTTGAAAATGAAAAGATAAAGTACTCTTTTACAAGTTCTTAACATAATAATATACTTTAAAATAAAATAAAAATTAGCCACTGTAAGGTTATAAGCTTAACAAACAAATATGCTCTTTCTACATGAAGTTTTATTGGAAAAAGTACTTTTTCCCCAGTACCATTTTATTATTAATTGTCATTTTTTTTTTTCAAAAACAATTATTCATTTTTGTCAAATCTATTAACATAGCTTAGATCCTATATATTAATAAAAAAAAAAACATTATTCATTCCAGAAATGTATAACTGTAAATACATTTAACACAGAACAACTAGATTAATTTTAACCCCACCTTTGGAATATCTGTATTACCAGCAGAGTGTGCTTTAGCAACTGCTTCCATTACTATTCTATTTGCTTTTGCTTGAGACTTTTTAGATTTGTAGCCACTTTTGGTACCCTTAGTTTTTTTACCAGTAGGTGCTTGATCTGAAAGGGACTGAAGTGAAGTCTGTTCAGGAGGCATTGGGTACATTCCTTCTCCCTGTCCCAGAAATATATCCCCATTTTGAAGAGGAAGCTGAGGGATCATCACAGAAGTATCCATCTGTTGATCGGCTGTGACAGCTGAGACTGGACCCTAACCATAAGAAGTAAACATTAATCCTAGTTCTCATTTGTACAAACTAACATGCTTTTAACTTTAGACCATGAATTATATTTTTTAATATCCACAAGTAACAGGTCACAAAAATTCCCACTTAAAGTGCTCTCCTTACAAAACACTTTAAAATCTAGTACTTACAATAAATATTAAAACTAAAATACTGTGATGCCAGTACAAAAATATCTTCAAGAAGTTTCACTGACATACAGAATGAAACTTCCAACAACTATTATTGACAGATGTTTTGACTTTAGAGTTTCCAAACTTTAACACATTAATTTATTACCTACATAACCCTACAGGATATCTGCCAAAATTAAATGATTAATGAACGTTATCTTCATACTTTTAGGATACATATTTTAAATAGACTTATCTGTAACATGGTGTTTCTTTCTGAGCAACTAACTCTTAACTTTTAAATACTATTTAAACTATTCACCTGATCAACCCCAACATGAACTGTAGATAAACTTGCATCGTTTGTGACACGTGGTGAATACTGTGATGTAGGAGGAATGGGTGAAAGGCCCTGTTGAGAAGGGGTTTGAGGAAGAGGGGATCCATACTGTGCAAGATGTTGCTGTTGTTGTATATACTGGGTCTGAGGGACAGAATTATACTGTGATGATGGTTGAGGATATGGAGGAACACCCTGGCTTGTGACAGTTGGAGGCATGGAAAGTGAAGTGTTTGGACCTTGGCTTACTTGAGACTGTAACATACGTAGCCGATCCTGAAGTTCTCCAATCTACATCAGAAAAGTAATAATCATTCAGTCTCATATTAACATAAGTATTCCTAATCTATGGTTAAACATTTCGAATTCAAATGTCATTTACTTTAATTTATTCAAAGTTTTTTCCTCATTTACTTTCCTACTTGTTAAAATTTTTAATCTTAAACCTAGCACTAACATAATATGCATTAATTCATTGAGACTCCAAAAACTTACACCCCTACTTTCTAAACTATTGTTTCTGAGCTCAAAGCACCACAATAAGCTCCTACATAAGTGGGTGTGTATGTACAGTTCTATTTATCCCATATCACATTAGCTTAAAGCACTTTAGTGTAGTATGTATTTTTTATTTCTATCACTGCAAGTATACATGACAAAAATTAAATATATCTACACTTCATGTGAAGTATTATGTCTTTAACATACACCTTAGTAAAATGCAGTGATTTCAATAAAAAGGAAGTAATACTTTGTTTAATAATTTTCTAAGTGCTTTTCCAAGGAGATTATTGCCACCAATTTGTTTTTCTAAAAAATGTTTTTCAACTTATCTTATTTTGGCCTTCTGCAGCACCTTAGACCAACTTCAAAATGCCACCCTTCAGTACTCCCCAATTAGGTTGAATGGATCAATTTTACATTCACTCTGAAAAGGCAGTGCCTAATACCTTAACATACTGAATGTTCTGTATTACCTGCATCTAAGTGAAAAATGTACCTTCCTGATAACTTGCATGACAGAGCAACTATACAAAACACACATTTACATTTATCACATAATTTAGGTACTGACAAACATTAAATAACATTCTTCAAGAAAGTTTTATAAACTTTATTCTTGTTAACAAGAGTAATTCACCAGATAATTAAAAGATGTGTTTTTCTTGAGAAAAGATACCCAACTTTTGTTTAGAATTTATAATAACTCTACCACTTATGCAAACATTATCAACCACCAATTTTATGCAGCTGCATAATTATAGTTAACTGTTTACCCTTCCCATTCAAAAAGTATGAAAACATCTTTAAGTTACGGTAAATCTGTTTAATATAACCCAACAACATACACTTGTCCTAACATGCATTTACAAACACCCAGACAGGGTACTTAAATAGCAGGATGAATGAGTGTTATGGATATAAATATTTATACTTCCACTGCATTAAATGAATAAAGGATCAGCAGCATAAGATGAGTAAAGTGCCTACAACTGGATTTCTACAACTTATCTGAAGTTGTTCAACACATTTAATAGATAAATACAATATACATTGTGATAATACTGTATTTGTCTTAAAACACCTAAATATTTCGAAATTATGAAATTTAACAGGAATACACATGTTTCATAAGTGTACACAGTCTGAAGCATCATTTGCAATATCTGCTGTATAATTTAGGCTTGAGGAATGGCTAGTGATAACTTGCGACCACTTCCCTTTTAATGGGATTGTCTGAAAAACCAGATACTATGTATGCACAACAGAACACAACTATCACCACAATGAAAGTTTCATTCTGAAATATGTTTTTAAAATTAGAAAAATACATGCTTTATGGATGTTTGCACATAATAGGACAATTTTCTTTGCCAACCCAAGTATCCCACAGTATATCGTCAGAAGCATGTTCGTAATACTACTGTGAACTAAGAGCTGTGTACACACTGCAAGTAGAATGGATAGTTTATTTTAAGTTGTACAAATATTAATAAGGTGTATCCTCATTAGCTGTCAAAATGAGCATGTGACATGAACCAATTGAACAAAAATGATCAAATAATCTATACAGATAATACTGTGTGTTCATGAGCTTCATTTCTTGCTTTTATTGAATACCTTAAACACTAGGGCTGAGTATTTCCCAGAAAAATCATATTGTGATATATTGCAATACAAATGTTTTTTGTACTGCAATACATACTAAGATGTGTTACAAACATTCTTTTTTTAACATCTTTTTCATTAAAATATGCTTCCAAACATAGCTTTTGGCTCTTTGTTCACAATAAGCTCAAATCCTGCTCATCCATCATTTTGTAAGAAACACAACTTGTATGAAATAGCGATATATATAATACCAAATCCATATGAACGTTAAATATTTAATAGGAATTCAAATTTATGTCAGACTTTCTGAAAAATAAACTATTTTAAGTGTTTTAGAATATATTTGTAGCTTATTTAGTTCAAACTCAAAATATTAATCTGTCAAAGCCATGTCATTCACAGAAGAGTTTCATTCTTGCTGGAAGTACAATTTTCCTACAATGGCCCAATAACCAATAATTACAATTCTCATACAATTACTGATAATCTGCTAATTTCCAAAAAGCTCTTGTTTAAAGAATTCAAAGATGGGAATCTTAAAACTCTCATCAGATGAAGATTTACTTCAATTCTATCATTCACAAAAAACATACTGAAAAAGATTTATACATCACTTTCATAACACAAGAAATCAAATTAGCAAAAAATATTTACCAGTGCATCAGTTTATTGTTATACCCCTATTATACTCTATCTGATGTTTATGTTAACTTGCATGTTGGCTATGTCAAAAAATAAATATTTTACAATCATTACTGCACTAAAAATAATTT
>NW_013666883.1:108435-111198 GCF_000517525.1 Limulus polyphemus | reverse complement strand
TTCATTACCCATTTAAGCCGTCTCCAGCCATTATTAGCCACAGAATGTTGAGTTCACCCTATAATCAAAAAGATTTTTACATTTATAAATATATTATATAAACTATGATAGTGAACAACATATTAAACAGTTTTACTGCTTTCAAAATGTGTTCGTGTTGAAAAACATTTTCAAAGTGTGAAGAATACCCAAATATTAGCAAAAGTGGATTATATTATTTTAAGTCTATAAATACCATATAAAATCATAATATGAACCATAATATTTTTCACTTAACAACTGTACAGTATTTGAAGATACTGTTATATTACAAACTACACATAATTTCCTTTTTGTCCACTTCCTGTAGCCACTTTACCCATCTTAAGTAGACCACACATCAGCCATCTCTCACACAGAGATCTGCTGATGGTGCTCCCAGATCAGCTTAGTATATAACAGTGAAGCATTCTATAATCTCGCTCCAGCTTGTTTTTAATTAAGCAAACAAATGTTGTGGGATCACTTTTCTAGCATAAAATTGTTTAGAATCTAGTGTACCTAGTAAGTTAGATTTTAGTTCCTGTTTTTCACACAAAAACAACTAGTTACAGCATTCACTCAAAAAATAAACTGGAACATCCTAATGTGATTTTTCTGTACAAATTAATATTACTTTTACATCATATATATAATCACAGAAATTGTTCTTTTGTTTTTCATCTTTTCTTACTGACAAATAACAAATTTAGTGAAATTTTATTTTTTGTTTTTTACAACAAATACTCAAACAGCATTTACTACATAAAAACTTGTATTTTTCATCTTTATGTCATTTACCCAAATGTCACTGTTCAACTCTTTAGCTCCTTTCAAAGCCACTCTTAACTATTGGGCTTAATTTACCTAGAGCCAAACATTTTGCTCCATTGCAAAAGTGTTTAAAAGAAGTTCTAATGAATTTACTTCTATCCAGGTTATCTCTTTTACACAGGGATGATGGATATTCCCAGAACCATTACGATACACTAAAAACATTTTTAAAAATACATCATTTTGCAGTAATCATATATAATTTTTTTATCCAGAATGATAGTTATTTGTAAATTATTACTAAAAAAAATGTCTCATTCAGAATTACAAAAAGAATGATGGAGCAAGTACATATATAGTTGCTGTTGTTTTTTCAGGGGATTTTTAATTTTTAGAAACAAAAATAAAATATTTTATAATTAAGCTTACTCCTAAGTTTGAAGACTAGAATGAGGACATATGTTGACAAGAACAATTTTATGTTTCCATAGTAATATCTGTGCTTCAATCAATACATATATACCTAATGAATGTAAGTTAAATAAAGAAGGTAGTCATATTAACAATTTATTTGTAGCATAAAGAAGCAAAAAGTAAATCTAAGTATAATAGCTGTAAGAATATTTATGTTGCAAGTTTCCTGCAAGAATGCTGATTTGATGTAATCACTAATCATTTTTTTCAGCCATCTTTGGTTTCTCACACACACACACACACACACACACATAAAAAAAAAAAGCTTCATGAGGATGATGATGGATGAAATGATGCATAATTGGATATAGCAATAAAATCAAAATTTGCATTAATAGTCAAATTTACTTCCTAATTACATATAACATAACTATTAAACTTTCCAGAATGAATGACTTCAGCTTGAATACGTGAAATAAGCAATAAGTAGCCTCTACTGGACATGCAAACCAAAGTTCCCAATTATAGGTTAAGATTCCTACTTAATGTATTTTTTTAAGTAAAGGTCATTTAGTTCAAACAATTATTTAGCTCAGCCCCTCACTTTATAATTTAAAAGTCTCTAATTTCATTTAAAAATAATAATCTTATTTCCAAAGTTCTTGAATGAATATTCATTAACTAATGCCAGTAAATCAAATATTCATTTTGCAAAAACTTTCATCAAACATGAAATTTTCAGACAGTGGTTCCATTTCTGCAAGTCTTCATAAAGAATATATAACCAGTCTTAAAATGATTTATTCATAGTTCTTTCTTCGATACAAGTTTTAGATACTTTCTCTGTAAGGCTTATCACTGCTGTTGCTCCTTAAACTTTAGAATTAAAATATTTTTGTTTCTTAGGTTTGTGGCTTTGAATTTTATTTCCAAATCAGTTTTGAATTTGAAATAACCAAAAAAGTGGTTAAAAAAATGTATACTACCAAATCAACAAATGGGACTAGTACTAGAAATATTTATTCATTCATTCTTTTGGGAATCATTTTTTCTTTATTATTAACATTTAGTATTTGCTGTAATGTGCTTCAAACTCAAGAAAACTATTTACGTTGATGTCTTACTTTATCACTGCCCAAAGAATGATTCAAACAGTTTTGTTTTAATGTAAAGTTGCATGATGAAAAAACAAACAAACTCCAGAACAATAATTGCTCATGACCTTGGTCCATACTTTCCATTGGTCTATAGTGCAACTGTAAAAGTGTATAGTCTGTTGCACATTGTGGGTTTAGTACAAGTTTATGTTTATCTAACCATGAGAACTGAAAAGTTTTACTTTTGTGCTTCATCCAATAACCTATATGAAATGACTTCAAACAAAAAAAAAAAAAAAGTTGGTTTAGACAACAACTGAATAACAGAAACTAATGCAGATTTATCAACTTAAGATATCTATTATCCTTACAACATAGAATTTTGTCACATTTTGCTGACCAAATCATTGTTTGAATTCTTGTTTTTGAGAAAAAAAATTAAGTCTTGATCATATTTGGC